>NW_015176014.1:212415-263180 GCF_001447785.1 Gekko japonicus | reverse complement strand
TTTCCCTCCTTCTTTCTGCGCAGATCTGCGTGTCCCCCCCCCGCATAGCTAGCAATCCAAAACAGTCCAGTGGCACCTTTAAGACCAAGGTTTATTCAGGTACAAGCTCTCCCTCCTTTGTGAGGACAGATTTGCACTGTTAGGGGTGTGGCCTAATATGCTAATGAGTTTCTGCTGTTGGGTGTGGCCTATTATGCTAATAAGTTCCTGCTGGGCTTTTTCTACAAAAATAGCCCTGCTTATGACCCATCCACAGTTGAGGTTGGTTGGGTTTTTTTGCGCAGAATACACTTCCCTGCTTTCCCCTCCTGCTGCTGCCCTTTGAACCCCCCCCCCTCAAATTTTTCCTAGGGTTCAGGAAGAGCATGGGGAGCGAAATTGTGATCTGTAATAGGAGATGGGGATCAGCGGACATCACCATTCCTTCTTCCTACTTTGCCTTAGTCTTCTCCTGTAAGGGAAATGGTGCTCAACCTGGCAATAAAAAGGGAGGAGGGAAGGGAGTTGCAGCCTAGGATAGGCATTGGGATGGTACATAAACACCTAGTTGCTTTAAATGAAATTAAGTCCTCAGGGCCAGATGAATTCCATCCAAGGGTACTAAAGGAACTTGCTGATGTAATTTCAGATCCTCTGTTTACTATTTTTGAGAATTCTTGGAGAACAGGTGAGGTGCCAGAAAACTGGAGGTGGGCAAATGTTATCCCCATCTTCCAGAATGGGAAAAAGGAGGATCCAGGTAACTACTGACCTGTCAGCTTGATGTCTATACCTGGAAAGGTTTTAGAACAAATAGCTAGTCCTTGAACATTTAGAAAGGATGGTTGTGATTACTAAGAACCAGCATGGGTTTCCCAAGAACAAGCCATGTCAGACTAACCCTATCTTCTTCTTTTTTTAAAGAGTTACTACCTTGTTGGGTCAGGGGAATGCTGTGGACATAGTTTATATTTTGATAAGGTTCCACATGATATTCTTATTGACAAGTTGGTAAAATGTGGTTTGGATCCCATTACTGTTAGGTGGAATTGTAACTGGTTGATGGATTGTGCCCAAAGAGTGCTTGTTAATGGTTCCTTATGCTCTTGGAGAGGAGTAGCAAGTGAAGTGCCTCAGGAATCTGGCCTGGACCCTGTGTTGTTCAAAATCTTTATAAATGACTTGGATGAAGGAATTAAATTTGTAGATGATACTAAATTGGGAGATGCAGCAAATACACTAGAAGACAGAATCAAGATACAGGATGACCCTGACAGGCTGGAAAACTGAGCTAAAACTAACAAAAAGAATTTCAATAGAAATAAATGTAAAGTTCTGCATTTGGGGAGAAAAACTCAAATGCATAATTATAGGTTGGGGGAGACATTGTCAGTAGTACATGGAAAAAAATGTAGGGGTCTCTTAGTAAGTAGGCCATACACAAAATGTGAGTCAGCAGCAGTGTTCCCTCTAAGCTGAGTTAGGGTGAGCTAGCTCACCGTTTTTTAGCCTCCGTCTCACACATTTTTGTCTCAGCTCAGGAAGGATGGCTCCGGAGCAAACTAATGTATGCAGTAGCCAAATCACTTGCTCACAACTTTAATGTCAGTAGCTCACAAAGTAGAATTTTTGCTCCCAAGACCCCACAGCTTAGAGGGAACATTGGTCAGCAGTATGATACAGTAGCTAAAAAGGCAAATGCGATTTTGGGCTGCATCCACAGAAGTATAGTGTCCAGATCATGTGAGGTGACGGTATTACTTTGCTCTGGTTAGACCTCACTTGGAGGACTGCATTCAGTTTTGGGCACCACGGTTTAAGAAGGCTGTTGACAAGCTGGAACGTGTCCAGAGGAGGGCAATGAAGATAGTGAGGAGTCTGGAGACCAAGCCCTATGAGAAGGTTGAGGGAGCTGGGTATGTTTAGCCAGGAGGAGATGACTGAGAAATTATATGATAGCCATTTTCAAGTATTTGAAGTGCTGTCATACAGAGGATGTAATGGAGTTTTTTTTCTGTTGCCTCAGGAGGGAAATGCTGATCACCACTTTGGGGTCAGGAAGGATTTTTTTCCAGGCCAGATTGTCCAGGGATCCTGGAGGCTTTTTTGCCATCTTCTGGGCATGGGTCACTGGAGGAGTGGGGGGGAGGTAGTTGTGAATTTCCTGCGTTGTGCAGGGGGTTGGACTAGATGACCCTTGAGGTCCCTTCCAGCTCTATGTTTCTGTGGCCTATTATGCACGTGTGATTTCCATTGCTTTCAGCACACGTCTGTAAAGTTTTTTCTTCTTTGTTCCTGCATACGCTTTCCTCCCTTTAGTAATTGTTTCCGTTTCTGTTCCCTTTCTCCCGCATTTACTGAAAGCACTGTTGTGGTGAATTTTTGGGGGGTCCACTTCCAAGTCAAAGCGTATCCAAGAATGCAATGTTTTCATCAGATTCCCCCCCAGTGCTTTGCTGCCCCATGACGCCTACTCCCTCGCCCACATCAAAGTCGTTCAACCACCTTATGCCATCCCCCCTTCTTCATTGCTGTACAACCACCATTTAAAATTATTTTCCCCGTACTTTTATTATTATTTTTTATTTAGCAGTATGAGACTAGCGATAAAACACTAATCAAGAGTTTAAATCCCCAGGACTCAGTGTAATGTTGCACCAATCCTATGCACATCTATTTTGGCATAAGAGAGCCACTGGATTTCCTTCCAAGTAAAGGGGCACAGGATGGAGTACTGCACACCTTTTGCTTCCGGCATCTCCCATATCTCCCCTCTTTCCTTGTATATCTTCTCGAGGGGGCCACAGTCTGCCTTTTAAAAACCTCAAGGCAGAAGCTTTAGAAAGCAGGTGGGTTGTGTGTGCGTGTGCGTGGTTATCTTGGTTCCCCAGTACGGTACTTCACTTCAGATCTCGGCAAGATCAATCCTCTCCCTCCTTTGACAGCTTTCCTTAGCAGCGGCAGAGCTGGTCCTTCAACCCGGCCATTTCCCCCTTGTCTTCTCCTTCTCTCCCTCTCAACCCCCCCTAGGCTCGGGGCAGCAGCGGGGGTGGGGACTTTGCTCACTGCAACTGATTAAAGGCTGCATTTGTTGAGTCAGTTTCTTTCTTGCTTTGCTTTGCTTTCTCAGGAGGTGAGAAGGGTGTGGGAGGGGGGCTTTCCGCAGCCACTTACTTCAACCCATCCATGTAGTGACTTTGCTGAAACTGATAAATGCAACCCATTACCATTTTATTTTCCCAACGTGCTAAAATGTAAATATACAGCAGATTTTGAAAATACTGGGGATCCATCTGGAGGAAGGGGTGCAATTGACATGCAGAGATTCTTTAATGCACTACCAAGATGGTGACCAGTAAGTGCAAATGAGAAAATCTCTAGGAGAAATGGTGAATATTTTCCAAAGAGAGGCTCAAAGCCAAAACATCCAATCAGTAAACTAATTCTAAAGTGCCTGCACAAACACCGAACATCAGCCCACCTTCATACAAATGCTAATAGATCTAGACAATGAGATGGTAAAGCTCCACCCCCTTCAAGCAGGGGACAGAGATTTGAATGAAATAAATACTAGACAGGCTTCAGGAAGGAAAAATCTGGAGGCTTCAGGAAAAGCTTCTCTGAAGTAATGGTTACTCCATAGAGATATGTAACTTCCTAAACTAAGGAGCCTGCCCTATATTTTAACATCTGATAGGGCATGTATATATGAGAGGGTTCAAATTACATTCTACCCATTTCTTTTGAATCCCTTGCTCAGTCTGGTGCTGTGCTAAATGTATGCTTGTGAACATTTTCTTTTTAATAAATACTTTATAACTTTTGATGCTGGCAGTGGTTCTCTGTCCCACATAGACCTCCACTGTGTTAGACATGCTATTTTAAAAGGTGCACCAGAGGGGAAGGCAGTCAGTTGGCAAGTGGCTATGCCTTCAGGGGCATACAAAGCAATAAACTGTCCCCATGGTGACCAGGTGCTGGGCAGCGGGAGACACAGAGGCAAGGCCTCAGAACTTGGAAGGGAAGCTGGGAGTCCTGACTCTCCCAGCAGAATTCCTACAAAGCTCAGGTGGTGGCGGCAGGTTACTGGAGAGAGAGAAATCATCTCCAGGTCTTGGGAAAACCTTGGTGGGCAAGGTGGAACAGGGCCTGCAGGCCGGAGCAGGCCTGTTCTGCCACACAAAGCAAAAAGAAGAAGTTTGGCCCCCCCACCACATCACAAGTGACATCCCCACCCTAATTAGGAAAAATCCAGGCTTTTTTGTTTTGGCTGCAGAATAAATACACTGCAATTCAGAGGGGAGGGGGAAATGGAGAAAAAAGAATGGTGTGAAAAATAAGCACAGAATCCAAATTGAAGTTTCACAACTTGACTACTGTAAAATCTGTGGTAGGCTCTGCATGCGTTATATGCCTCTGTTTCTTGCAAACGGAAATGACATTCTGTCAGAGGAAGTGCACAGATGAATGCATGCTACTGTTTTTAAATTACATTGCTTGTTAATTAATTGAAGACCGAATTTTGATATATGATTAAATCTTAACTGATTTATTGCATCTGTGAAAACTTGCAGTTACAAGATTCATTTGCTACAGTGTTGCTGGGCTACCTTTTTATCATGTTAAGGCTGCCCCATTAGCTAGGCCCCAAGCATGGACATTGCTTCCCTGTCCATTTTGGCCTGCTTCCTTGCTGTCATGAGTGCTGCCAGGCACAGAGACCTGTTTACCTTGGGCTAGAAGAAGAGGAGGAAAAAGAAGAGGAGGAGGAGGTTGGATTTATACTCGCAGTCTCAGAGCGGCTTACAAACTCCTTTCCCTCCCCCTCCCCACAACAGACACCCTGTGAGACAGGTGGGGCTGAGAGAGCTCTTTCCAGAACTGTCCTCGAAAGAACTGCTCTGACAGAACTATGGCTTGACCAAGGTCATCCAGCAGCTGCAAGTGGAGGGGTGGGGAATCAAACCTGGTTCTCCCATATTAGAGTCCATGCACTTAACCACTGCACCAAACTGCCTCTCCCTAAGGCTCAGAAAGGCTTCTTTCCTTCCTAGCACTGGGATTAGGTACTGTCCCCTCTGACACTAAGGCCTCATCCCCTCAAAGATTGCTTGTTTCACTTCAGACTAAGGAATCCTGCTGCTGACTCATCAGACTGGGTGCACGTTTGTCCCCAAATTCTGGGATAGACAAACACGTTGGGCAGTCTCCTGCTGCGTACTCTGTCCATTCTCCTGAAACCTCTGCAAGGGAGATTGGGGCTGGGAACTGAACAAGTCAAGTACTGCAATGTTTATTTGGAATGTATTTATTTGATATGTATACACCACCCTTCACACAGTTTTCAAGGGTCTTACAATCATGTAGGGAGGAAGCTGGGAAGAGCTTGCAACTCAGCAACTAAGTACCATCTGAGTTTACTGGTTTTCCCACTCCTTGCGGGTACTTAAGGCTGAATGGGACTGGGGGTAAGAGAGAAAGTTTTTTTGGCTCTTAGTTGTTAGTCCGTGTCTTGCAGTCTGGGACCTATAGCCAGGCCAGTGAATGAGGGCACACCTAGAATACACTTGCTTGTTTTCTGTATTGTTTATTTAATTATATATATATATTTAGAAATGTTGGTAAACGGTATTGAATCCCTTTAAGGAGAGAAGCTGTCTAGAAATGCCCTGAATCATACAGCAAAGACAACGTAACAAGAGAAGAAAACAAACATCAAATATAAGTATTCTATGGAGTAAAGCTGGCACCAGGACAGAATAAGCTTCCTGGGGAAGGGTGTCCTGGAGTTTTGTGCCAGTGCACCATGAAATCAACCACATATCCAGTAGTGGGGGTATTATACAATTGGACTTCAAAGAAAGATCCTGATCTCCAGGCAAGATCAGGAGGAGGAGGAGGAGGAGGAGGAGGAGATGATTGGATTTATACCCCGCCCTTCACTTGAAGTCTCAGAGCGGCTTACAAACTCCTTTCCCTTCCCCTCCCCAGACACCCTGTGAGATAGGTGGGGCTGAGAGAGCTCTTTCAAGAACTGCTCTTTCAGGAACAGCTGTGCTAGAGCTTGTGACTGACCCAAGGTCACATCAGCAGGTGCAAGTGGAGGAGTGGGGAATCAAACCCGGTTCTCCCAGATTAGAGTCCGCACACTTAACCACTACACCAAACTGGCTCTCTGGAGGCCAAGCGGGCCTGCAGAGGGGACTGCCCTCTGAAACTGACCATCTCTGCTCAGCAGCACGGAAGAAAAAGAAGAGGAGGAGGAGGAGGAGATTGGATTTATACCCCGCCCTTCACTTGGAGTCTCAGAGCAGCTTACAAACTCCTCTCCCTTCCCCTCCCCACAACAGGCACCCTGTGAGGTGGGTGGGGCTGAGAGAACTCTGACACAAACTGCTCTTTTTCAAGGACAGCTGTGCCAGAGCTTGTGACTGACCCAAGGTCACATCAGCAGGTGCAAGTGGAGGAGTGGGGAATCAAACCCGGTTCTCCCAAATAAGAGTCCGCACACTTAACCACTGCACCAAACTGGCTCTCAGGACAGGAGCTGGACAACATGGTATTGCAAGGAGGGGGGGGGGATAAAATGGACCCCTGTACCTGGATGGCCCAGGCTAGCCCAATCATGTCAGATATCAGAAACCACCAAGGAAGCCCAGGGTTCCTACCCAGAGGCAGACAATGACAAACCACCTCTGAATGTCTCTTACTTTGAAAACTCTATGAGGTCTCATAAATCAGCTGCAACTTGATGGCACTTTCCACCACCAAGTCAGCTTGGGGGCCTTTGTACAGTGATATATGTAAGACCATAAGAATTGCCTTGCTGCATTAAATTGCTCCTTTCTCAACTTTGGCCAGCCTGCCAAATGGCTCTGAGAAGCTCATACGCATAGGAGTAGAAAGATAACCATCTACAGTTACGTGTCCATAGCCTCAAATATATGACCTAAGAAATGGAAGCTCAGTTTTGGTTGTTGTGGTTAATAGCCACGGATTGATCTGTTCCCTCATGAATTTGTCTAATCCTTTTTTTTTTAAGCCATCAGAGTTAGTGGCTATCATCGGCAACTTGAGGTAATGAACTCCACAACTTATTTATTGTGTGAAGAAGTGCCTTCTGTTATCATCCTGGACTTACAGCCGTTCCAGTTGATTGGAAAAAGAGGAATTCTAGTTGCCTGAGAAACAAAATAATTACTGCCCATTTACTTCTTCCACATCAATCCCAATACTATAAATCTCCACCATGTCTCCAAACTACAATACTGCAGTGGTGCCAATCTATTCCTGCTCACATAAACTCCTTGATGCTTCTGCTCTGCAGGAAGTGAACTCAGAACAACATGCCAACTGCTCCTGCCACCCAATGAGCAATAACTGGCCAGTCAGAGCTCTCCAATCATCTCCTCCTTAGCAGCAGTATTCAAAGGTTGAATGTGATTTACTGTGTTAGGCTGCCAACTAAGGACCAATGAGAACCTCAGAGCAAGGGTGACCTGCTGATTTCATTCAGCCTCCCAACAAGCTGATCGCTGCTTCAGGAGCCATGTTGGTTAAGTGGGTATGAATGCAAGATATATTAAAACATCTGGAGTTTTGTCTGTCATTTTGAAAACATGTCTCATTATTCCCAAAAAAACCATTATGTAACTCAACAGCATTTCAGTAAAGGTAAAATACTTATGTGATCTTGATTGTCCATGGAATGCCATGGTCCAAATTCCACACGTGAATGGCCCCTTTCTAAAAAGAACTCCTTTCACACACAAAATTAGTAATTCAGAGAGTTTATCCCAACCTTCTTCCAGACATGCAATTTTTTATACACCTCCCCTCCACAACAAATTGTAGTGGCAGAGTCCAGGAACAGCTTGTCACTTGATTTGTGCTGTTAATATGAACTAGGCCTGTGTGGTTAGTATTCATTGATATAATTGTACCCTGCTTTTCTCCCACCCTGGGGCCTCAAAAGTGGCTTACAAAATGAAGCATGAAAATAAAGGCATGCAACTGAATAGGTGCTCCCTTGAGGCAGGTGTTAAAGTACCAGATAACTCCAGACTGTTTCTGGTTTCACTGATCCATTCCAGCCTGATTCACACACGGCCACACCTGCAAACCCTTAGCCTTATGTAAAAAGCTCATGCCTACGACCAAACCCCCTAAGCTTCGAATGTGTGTGTTATGTGCAGTCAAGTCACTTCTGACTTATGGCAACTCTGTGAATTAATGACCTCCAACATGTACTAGCACAAGCTTTACAAGCTGAAGGCCATGGCTTCCTTTATTGAGTCAACTCATTCGATGTTGGATCTTCCTTTCCCCCCGCCTCACATTGTCATCTTTGGTCACGATGTGACCAAAGTATGATAGCCTCTGTTCAGTCATTTTAGCTTCAAAAATCAGCAAAGAAAGGGGAGGGGCAGGTGCCCAGCCCAGGCCTTACTCAGCTTGCTTAAATGTTAGCAGTGTCCTCCCCTTCTAAACCCTCTGGCTAAACCTAGGCTTCAGATATCTCTTTACTAAGCATCCACGGTAAAATGGACTCTATGGCAGGCCCAGAAACTCCTGTTTATGTTATCAAGTTAGTCCTATTTATTTTTAGCCTTACATATAGTAGTGGGCTGCAGATGAGGCAAAAGTAGGGCAGCTTACTCTTTTTCATACTCATTAAGTAGCAAATCAGAACAGACAGGTGAATCTGAGGTGCATGCTGGCTGAACTAAACCAGTCTCAAATACATACCAAATGCATGTGGAAAACATTAGCGTTTATCAGTGTTTTGTTCCACAGGGAGACAAAGCTACTTGGGAAGTCTCTGAGCTATAAGAGACATTAGGAATATCTGATCTGCCCCTGATTTTTACCTCTTCAAGGAACTGAAGGGTAGCTGTGCTGCAGCATAACTCCCTTTTTATTACCCTTTGATACCCCAGCTATCTATAGATAAAATTTTTGCTCCAATACTTCCATGAGTCACCTTTCAAAATAGACCCACTGTGCCCCATTCTTTCTTCAGACACAGCACGCATCTTAACTATCACCAATGGAACGTATAATTGTATTTGGTATTAAGTCATAACCTACAGGCCTTATTGGCCATGACACCCAAAGCAAAAAGTTAGTTTCAAAAGTGCCCTTTGTAAAAAGATAGTAATTTCCTATCCTGGAGGAAAATCTGTAATGGTTCTGATTCAGATATATGTAAACTGTGATTCTGAACTAAGCAACTTTGTGGAGTCTTTTGTAACAGTTCAGCAAACTACCCTCATTACACAAACTAGGGTATAATATTTTTATTTTTTCTTAATTTACTTACTAGGAAAAAGGCCCGTTGTGGAAATAAATACAACGGCCTCTAGAAAGAGGCTCTGGGCGGGTGCCCTGGCGTTGGACACTTAGTGTCAATTCGCTGTGGTACCCTCAGCAGGGTATAATGACACTGAGTCCACCATTTTTTTCCAGAGGAACTGATCTCTGCTATCTAAAGAACGGTTGTAATTTTGAGTGATCTCCAGCCCTCACCTGGAGATTGGCAGCGATGGTTCCCCAGAAGGGAATAGTTGATTTGGAGGTGGAGTCTATGGCTTTGTACCTGTCCGAGGTCCCACGCCTCCTGAAACCTCACCCTCTCCAGGCTTCATCCCTCACATCTCCAGGAATTTCCCACCTGGAGTTGGCAACCCTATCTCCTTCCCAGCCAATCATCAATCTACCTTTATTTCCCCCTCACTCTTCAGCTTTCCACCCCCCACACACTTGCAGCCTCTCCCGTACTCTGAAGCCCTGACTGCTACGTCACATTGGCTATCATATGGGGGCCACCTCAGCAGCATATAATGATACAGAGACCACCATTTTCTCCAGAGGAACTGATCTCTGCCATCTGGAAAGCAGTTGTAATTCTGAGTGATCTCCAGCCCTCATCTGGAGATTGGACACATTTTACCTCAGAACAGCAAAACTGTTTAGAATGTTAGAGGCAAAAGCCAATCAAGTCGCATATGCAAATGACCTCTGTGTTCCGAGGCAAAGGCCAATGAGGCTGCATATGCAAATAACCTCTGTGCTCTGACTGGCTATGGGGGGGAGAGGAACAGCAAAATGTTTAGAATGTTGGAGGCAGGACTCAGGCAAAGCAGCCAGTGGATAGGGAGACCCTCTGAATGACAGATCAGAGAGCATGTGGAATGTTCTAGAGAAGTGCCACCACCATTCGGCTTTTATTTATAAGGGAGATTATCTGCTTTTATTTCTTTGCCAATAAAATAACTATGAAAACCCTGAAGTAGTCTAAATGTGTGGTGTTCTGCATACTTGTGCCTAGATGTCATAATAAAATTACTGCTTGGAAGAGGAGTGGATTTTGAGGGTAAACTATATAGCCAAAGTCTATGAAAGTCATAGACCCACACCAAGCAAACACCCTCCTAAAGCAATTTCTCACAAGAAAAGCCCTACTCCAGAGAAGAGATCATCTCAACCAAGATTAAAACTACCCATCTCAAAGCCAAGCAAGCAGAATCTGAAGCTCCAACACTTCCAATATACCTCAAACCACAACTAAATCCACACTAAATAGTGAAACACAGCATCTATTTAACAAATCTCTCTGAAAGACATTTCAGTAAATATAATTTCAAATGAAGGCTGTCAGTTCTCTCAATACAATATCTGAAAGCTGGATGTTGTTTAATTCAGTGGGTTATTCTAAATCCAGTCATGAATGAAACTCCCAATATGCCTGTTGGAATGTCTGAGCTTGCAAAACGTGGGAAATAAATTATGTGAAGAGCTCAGCCACTGGTGAAATTGGGGACTATGCAATTATAATTAAGATTCAATTGCCTTACAACCTTGCTTTGGGTGGCAGATCAGAGGTAATAGCCAGTTCCCTCCTGCCTGCTCTCCTGGGTGTGCATACTCCATCCTGGAGGAAAAGGGGGTGGGTGGCACATGCAGGGAGCATTCTACTAGCCTGGCCCACAGTTTTAAAGAGAGATGTGGTTGCTGGATCATATCAAAGGATCATAGCTCACTACAAAGTGCCTGTGCTGGCTATTCAAGATGTTCCATATCAACCAACCTCATCCCAGCTTTTTGGCAAGCTTGGCACACACCTTTACAAAATCAGGCAACACTTTAACATTAGTATGCACACCTTTAAAAATGTTGTTGTAAAATCCATATTGTCTTGATCAGAATGCAGACAAAGCATCCTTCAAGGAGAAAACAAAATCACACACGCTCTTCTCTGCTGCTAATTGGGGCTACGGAGGGAGCTGTCAGTGCTTGAGCTCCATCTGCTGAACGCTAAGAATGCCTGAGGCCACCTCTCATGCTGTGCATCATGCAGCAACCCAGCACTGAATGCCTATCAAGCTGAGGAGGGAAGAAGAAAAATAATCCACAAAGTCAAGGAGAATAAAAACTGGAGCATGTCATAACAGACAATGCAGTTTATGGCATCTGCTCTAGACCTAGAGGTCCATTGCAGGCTAAATACCAAACCTCAGAAGTGTACCTAAAAACACCTGTCAACCCTCTGATGACACTGAAATCCATGCTAGGGCATGTGGATTAATTGGATGGTGGCTGAAAGGGGAGCAGAGTTGACCTCTAAGTTGACCTCTTAGCTCCTCCCAGTCTCTGTACCCCAGCCATTAAGAGGCCCCTCTCTTATCCAGGGATGGTGGAATCCTGCCCAAGCAGCAGCATGGAGGACAGAGCGCCACCGTTGCCAGGCATCATTAAGCTTTGCTATGAGGAAGAGAGCATTCACTCCCCTGCCTCCCTTCAACAGACCAATCAGCACCACATACAAGACTCACCTCCAGAGTCAGCCACCCGGACACGGGGTAAATGGTGCTGGCAGTCATGGCCTAGGGCCAGCACCAGTGGCTGAAACAGCACCCAGGCATGTGTGTCCTAACCATAATAAGGGGCTTTGGAAGGAGCAATGCTCTCGAATTGACCCTTGCAGGACCTATTATCAACAACTGCCAGCTAGCCCTGTGTTGCATCTGTAACAGAATGGGGCTACTGCTCAGCAAATCCACAGCCAAGCTTTACATAAAGGTTATCAAGAACAAGCATAGTGGAGTGGCTAAGAGAGCAAGTTATGATGAAAAAACATTCCTTCTCTCCCCCATTCCAAATGCTGCCTCTGCTGTGAACTTGCTACACAGCCTGAGGACACGGGCTTCTCCACAAAGAGGCTCCAGGCCAGGGCCTACTGCATTAGAGCCCTGCAGCTTCCCTGCACCCGGCAGCTTCAAATCACACTAAGATGGAAGAAACATGAAACTAGGACTAGCAGCACCAGAGAAAAGGTAAACAAGACCCTTCACCCTGGACTGGATGTTCTACCTGATGAATAGGAGAGGAGGCAGTCACGCAAGCGGCATGTTCCATGTGACTGAGAAGAAAGGATATCAGATTCAGGCCCCATTCACCCCACCCTCTTATTAAAACAAGTAATGCTACTACAACTTTTCAGTTAAATCTGCTGAGAATCCTTCTTCCAACATTACTTCAAAACGGTTGAAATTCAACATTTTGCTGAATTTATTCCAGAAGCAAATTTCCACTGAAATGCAATTTTTTTTTTAAAAAAGTCACCCAGTATTTCACCATCAGAATGAGGCTTATGTGAGATTTTTTTTTGCAGCTGGGATTCTGAAACGCAACATTTTGATCCTCCAGAACTCTGAATTTGATGCATTTAAACCCAAAGTCACATCCCATATGTCAGAAGCAATTAAAGCTCCAGAAATCAGCAACACCTGCTTTGTACAATCACTTTATTAACACGAGTACAAAAGTGCTGATCACTTGCTCTGGTTCATCATGCCCAATGGGTCACCACCCTCTGGAATGACAAGTCACACACTGGGGACGGTCCATCCACTTGCTGGTGGGTGGGTCGCTGGGTGATATGTGCCAGCAGTGAGAAGGAACACAACAAAACAAAACGGACAAAACTTATTTAATTAAACAGGACCTGGGTGGGCCAGAGCCATTTTTAAAAAATCAATGCTACAGTAAAGGCAACCTGGAGAAGCTCCATGGGCTTTTAGGCTTCCTTCAGTGCTACCAGAAAAGGCTCAGACGAACTGCCACAGCAGAGCTAGGACAGGTAGCATGGAAAGGAGGCCTGGAGGTAATTGGGTGCCTTACTCTGACACTTGTCCTAAAGTAACTGTAGTAAATAGAGAGCCCCCCACCTTGCAGTCCTAGCCCATCCTCTTGACCACAATACAGATGACATTATCCCCAGGTGATGCCAAGTGTGATAATGACAAACTGTAGGTATTTGGACAAGCACTGTCCCATGAGACATTGGCCACTTGGGCCTATACTCTCCCCCTCTTCCCTCAGCTTAGTTACCTACTTGATTGGCATACAGGAGCAGGGTGAGAAGTTGTCCCCACTCCCTGCAGGCCAGCTAAGTTGACATTTTCTTCTCACCAGTACTTCACAAACCTGCTCCCCGCTGTCATTGGTTCGAGATGCCAACAGGGCCCTTTGGTTTCAGAAGGCTTTGGCTGATCAGGGCTTGAATGCTGAAGCAAGAGGCAAAATAAAAGCAAGGGATGCTAAACTTCTCTGGGGATTGGTTTGTGTGTGTGTGTGTGTGGCTTGCATGAGATTTCTTCCAGACAAAGGTGATAAGTACAAGGAGCCACCGGCTCCTTAGACCGTAGCCCTGAAGGTAAAGGGAGACTGAGGTAGGAACAAGGGAGCAGGCTGGAAGCAGTGAGAGAAATGATGTCTTTCAAAAAACCGTTAAACTGGGATCCTGAGGGGCAAGAAGGGAGGGAAAAGAGACCTTTGTTCAGTTTAGCATAATGCTATTATGAGGTCTTCCATGAGGAGCTAGCTCTTCAACTGCTGTAAACGTTTAAAAGAGCCACAGAAATAACCACCTTAAGACTCTACATAGCCACTTTCTTCAGGCCCACCATGATGGGATGACTGGGAAAGGAAGCTACTGGTACAATAGCAGGATGGGAACAAATCAGAAGAGGGTCACAAAAGAAGATGGCACTGTGGGTATGGTGATTTACAGTCCATGACACGGAAAAGGAGTACTATGGCACTGCAAGGCACAGCTGACAAGCATTTTGGTCAGAAGTGAAGCAGATGCAGTTGTTGGAATGCTGGCGGCCTTGTGGCATTATTGGGCATTAAAGAAGAATACTGTGGGATCAGCAAGGCAGCACTGTAGTGCTGGCAGGCAGTAGGCAGAGTCATCAGTGGATTGGTGGGCATGGAAGAAAGGTGTTTGTGGTCTGCCTACTCAGTGGCACTGGGGTGCTGAATGAGGAAATCCTACAATTGGCTGGCTGGCTTGTACCGTTAGGCACCAAACGATACTGAAGGGCTGGCTCATGATTAGCCAACATGACTGTCAGGCACTAAGAAGGGATCATTCTAGGAAAGGACAGCTATTGGCTATGGCACTAAGAAGGGCACTGTAAGACAGCTGCGTTTTGACAAGAGCTTGTGTGTGATGCCTGAGCACGGCAGGGTCCCAATTTTCAGGCCCATTTCCTTCCTTTCACGTCTCCAGCTAGACAGGCCTCCCTTAGGCCAACACTACAATCCCAAAGTACTTTCGCAGCTGCTCCAAAAAAATGAAGGTGAGCACAGTGTGTGGGACCAAACGGATGCCAGCAGGAACAAGGCCCTAGAACAACAGATGAATAAGGTCAGTTTCTGCCAGTTTTGGAGACAGAGCTCACATCTACCCTGAGAAGCACTGAACTGGGAAGAGTCAGTTGGACTAGAAAGCTGGGCAGCAGGATCTCAGTGCTAAGGACGTCAATTTCTGAAACATTTCATCCCATGTGTCTGGCCTGGGAATGGGTAGGAAGCTGCCATGCACCAGGATTTGGAGCAATTATCCTCAGCTGTGCCCACTACCCATAGCATGGGCATGTTGCTGCAGCGCTGGGCTCAGAAAGGGAAAGCAATAAGAGGGTGGCCACAGGGCTCCTTCCCATCTATTTTGGGTGGATGGAGGGAAGCAGTCTGGCCTGGCCAGTGAGGTTTGGTGCAACAGGAACCTAGTAAAAAGGTAAAGGTTCCCTTGCTCGAAAGCCAGTCGAATCCGACTCTAGGGTTGCGGTGCTCATCTCCGTTTCAAAGCCGAAGAGCCAGCGCTGTCCGAAGACGTTTCCGTGGTCATGTGGCTGGCATGACTAAACACCAAGGCGCACGGAACGCTGTTACCTTCCCACTGAAGTGGTACCTATTTATCTACTTGCAATTTCTTGCTTTCGAACTGCTAGGTTGGCAGGAGCTGGAACTAGAGATGGGAGCTCACTCCGTCATGCGGCAGACTTGGGTCTTGAACTGCTGAACTACCGAACTTCCCACAGCCTGCAGTTCAGCGCCTTAACCACTTGAGCCACCGCAGCTCCTGCCTGTAGATTATGCCTCCACAATTATACATGCTGCCTTTTGCACACTGCTGTCCTAAGGCGGCTGCCTATAGCCCCCTAGTGCCAACAGTGGCTCCTAACAGGAACCTAGGAGGCACCAAAAGCTATACCAAAGCTGGAATTCAGGCAGTCTGCACTCCAGGCCTATCTGCTTGCCATGATTGTCTATTTCTGCTCCCATCCCATCCAGGTTACCTTATAAAAGGCCAATGGTCCAAGCTTGGCAGTCTCCAATGCACAGTGCATAACACCCTGGAACAAAATATGATGAATTTAGTATCTTTTCAGGTACACTGGGCTCCATGTGCAGAGTTCAAACCATATTCTACCAGGTTCAATCTCAAATCAACATGCACTTGCAGTACCAGGATAAAGCCCAGAAGTCAGGGGAGCTGTATCAAGAGGGAGCAAGAACCCAAACACAAGGCCCTTGATGCATATATGATGTGGTCTGGTGATTGAACCAAGTAGCTAGAGATCTGGTCACTCACCTGATACTCCCCCTGGGAATTCATAAGCCGTGTCTTTAGCACGTCCAATGGCTGACACAGGAATGTGGCACACCCACCCTGTGTTACAGAGGGAAAAAGAGAATCTGGCTGTAGAGAGTTCCAGTTAGTAGGCAATGTATCTGCTTAGGGTGGATACAGGTGACCATTTACCAAGTGGTAATTGTCCCCAGCTGGATAATACCAAGTGGTGAGATCATCAAGCTATTTCTTAAATTTAGCATAGAGCAAACAATCGTCTGTATTCAGCCAGGGAGGGCAGCACGTGGGAAGAGGCCATAGGAATTTCTTGTTTGATTCACATTGGAAGAAAGTGTACAGAAGAACAACAGACCCCTAGACTTGGCACAACCTGTCTCAATCCACCCACCTTCCTTCTGAAAAGCCCTTTGACTCTTTTTTTTCTGCTGTGTCAGCTACTAGTTCCATCTCTCCCCCATCCTTGCTGTTCTTTTGTCAAACCTTGCCATTCCCCTTTACTCTGTTCCTTTCCCTTCTCCATTAAACCTTTATCCAGACACCTCACCATCTATGTCACTTCTCTATAGCAACAAATACGTAACTGGGAGTAACCTGATGCTGAATAACAGAACAAGACTTGCTCCTCCTGTGCTGTCAACCCTGCCCGTTAAGATCCCAAGCCCTGTCATGACCCTGCAGATGGAAGCAAGGTTTGGCAATTAGAGACAGGGCTTTTGCGGTGGTGGTGGCTCACCTTTGGAATACCCTCCCCCATGAGGCTCGCTGGCAACTGTTTTATTGTTCTTAAAGTGCCAGGCCAAAACATTACCTTTACCCAAGCTTTTAACAGCCTTTTTATAGCCTGTTTCTAGCCTGAAGGCTGTGTTATGAATAGCATTTTAGGCTACTTAACGACAGGATGTTTTGGAGGTCATTAATTCACAGGGTTGCCATAAGTCGGAAGCAACTTCAGAGCACTTAACACACAAACAGACAGTGTAGTTTTATGCCATTTTTATTGATTATTCTTTGCTTGTTTTGATATTGCTAAATTTACAGCCCCCTGACTAGGTATAGTAAAGTGTCCGCCACAACCCTTCCCCTCATTTTTTGTAATCCAAGCTCAAAGCAAAAACAGAATTATCAAGTTCTTGTCAGTTGCCACACATGGCTTGTTATTTCTCAAGTGGTACAGGCCTTGCCCAATATTTCTGCTTGAGGCTCAAACACCAGGCAATTCTACTTTAAAATCACAAGTTTCCCAATTTTGCAGTGCAGACTGTGATCCTTTCAGGGATGAAGGATTTCATGATCTCCATGATCCTTTCCTGATGAGCTCACAATTCAAGGACAAGAAACTTCATTCAGATATGGCTAGTGGTCTCCAACATGTGCACACACTCTTCCCTAGTTCTGCATCCACTCACAGATATATATATACTTACAGCAATAAAGCTGGCCAGAAAGTGGGTGAAAATATTGTCAGAGAGCCAACCGGTCCCAAGAACCAACTGCTTGGCTTGATCATAGCAGGAGAGCTGCAGAGAAGTAAATAAGTTGTGAGACTAGCCCCAAATGTGTGAAGGACAGGCTGCCGAACTGCAACTAATCCTCAGTCTCCTCGAGACAGTCTAGGAAGGAGATATAGATCCCCAGTCCTATTAGGCTTCTAGCGAGATAAGTAAGAGAGGCCTGACCTGGTTACTGAGTCCTCAGTCAACCCGCTAAGGATTTCAAGATAGGCTTGCAATCTATACCCCATAGCTGGTCTCTTGTACTACTGGGGAAGTGTGACGTCATGATGCAGACCTCTGTCCCAACAAAGTGATCACTAGATGCTCAGCCATAATGCCTAACCTACCCCCTTCCTAACTTATCTCTGCTAAGTGGGAGAGAAATAGTGCAATGTTCAGTCTGTTGGGCATTGTCTAAGTGACTTCAGAGACAAAAATAAACCTTAAATAACTAACCATCCTAGTGAAAAATTAACATGGTCCCTGCCACACACTTCTGAAATGATCTGACACAGAATGTGCCCATAGTGTTCTACCTTGCTCTGTTCACAAGTGCTGCCTGTAGATTAAAGGTAAAGGTAAAGGTTTCCCTTGCTCGAAAGCCAGTCGAATCCGACTCTAGGGTTGCGGTGCTCATCTCCATTTCAAAGCCGAAGAGCCAGCGCTGTCCGAAGACGTTTCCGTGGTCATGTGGCCGGCATGACTAAACACCAAGGTGCACGGAATGCTATTACCCTCCCACCGAAGTGGTACCTATTTATCTACTTGCAATTTCTTGCTTTCGAACTGCTAGGTTGGCAGGAGCTGGAACTAGAGACGGGAGCTCACTCCGTCATGCGGCACACTCGGGTCTCGAACTGCTGAACTACTGACCTTCCACAGCCTGCAGTTCAGCGACTTAACCACTTGAGCCACCGCAGCTCCTGCCTGTAGATTATGCCTCCACAATTATACATGCTGCCTTTTGCACACTGCTGTCCTAAGGCGGCTGCCTATAGCCCCCTAGTGCCAACAGTGGCTCTGAACAGATGGACTGCAGGAAATCATCCCTGGATTCTACATCTTACCCTCCAGTGCTTGTAGAGGGATAACACTTTCCTTACATTTCCTTGCATTAGGACACAGTTTCCACAAAGTCATATTTTCCTTCCCCAAGTAACAAGTATATAAGAGCCTTCTGACATAACAAATAAAACCAATTTCATATGAGAACAAGTACCTCAACCTTTTGGAGTCACACAAACCATCCCTTTCTCTCACAAGCTGGTCACATATCAAAGTACTGGAGTTCCTGACAAATCATGACATGGCATCATAATTAGAGGAAATGAAAAGTTGTGGTCTGTTCTCTCCTCCAAACCTGCGTTAAACTATGGGTTTGGAATCCATATTCATATGCAAGAGAACAAATCACAGTTGCTGTTTTGTCCTGTTTAGACAAACTACAGTTTCTCAGGAACCCGGAAACGTCAAACATTCATTGTTGTAATGAACAAACCATGTTTGGTTTTTGTTACAGGTGAATGCAGCCTATGAGTCAGTCGCTTGCATGCATATACTGAAACAGTGGTAGGTAGTGGGATCTAGGTGCACATGGGGGTGTGCCTAGTTCAACGCATGTGTACATAGATGTACATACTCAGGCAGCTACAAATCTCTGCTGAATTCCTACCTGTCCAACAGTAACCAGGGCTCCTCGACTGGATGCCATTGTTGCTCCAGAGAACAATTTCTTTACACCCTCTGCAATGATAAAAGGGGTCAGTGGATGGAATTTATACCCTTAAAACAGGGATTCCCATGAGATCATTCACTGACAACTCCCCAAGCTCCTCCCACCCATATACCTTGGCTGCACTAGTCCAGAAACACCTGCATTTCCTAATAATGGAATCCATCTCTGTAACTCCTACTTTCCCAGCCCCAGGGCATTGTTCAGGAACGGGTATTCTCCATTGCTCCTGTTAAGTTCTGTTATGTCCTTATTTTAAAAGAAATCTAGAAAGCAGATCAATAAATGACTTGACTGAATTCTAATCACAGATTAGCCACAGTTGGAAGACCAGAAACCCTGACAGAGCATGATAATGATCAGAGAGACTGATGCCTCAATCAAAAAAAGTATTAGTAGTTTAAAGGGTTTTTTAAAAAAATACTCTGTTGGCAGATATTAAAGCACTAGTGGATACAAGATCCCTTGTTAGATATCTGCAGAAGGGATGCAGTTTTAGAGTTAGTTAGCAAAGACAGAATGTGGCTGAGATGACAGCTAACTTTCAATTAACAGTATCAAGAAAGGAATGTTCTTCAGAAACTCCAGTATTCTCATTTCTGAAGCTTCCAGTTGACCCCAAACTTTTCAACAATTTTATGGGAGGGGGGATTCAAAGTCAGATATGATTAATGGGTGACCAACCCCACTGTCACCCATCCAGTAAGGCCTCCCACCCAGTACATTCCCACAGGGAGTGACTTGCTGCCACCCAGTAGGTTTGGTTGCTCAGACTGGGAGTCTGATTGGCAGCTGGTGTCCCAGCTAACTTGGATTTGCATGCACACTTCCTGGCAGTAGGTCATGTTGCACCTGCAGCAAACAGAGCTGCATGTCTTATGGACATATTATCCCTTGATCTGTCAGCAGTACTTCCCAGAGCATCACCAGGAAGTAGGAAGCTATCATTAATCATTCTAGTACTGAACATTAGGTTCCTCTCACCCCTCTTTTTGATATGGAACAATTACTCTTTTACCTTCTCTTTTCACACTATGCATGCTCTTTCTCTCCGAGGATCTCTGATCCAAGGATGTGGTCCTATCTTTTACAACTTTAATTCCACCTATGCCAATGCCAGATTTATAGATTCCTTCACTCCTCCAGACAATTTACTCATCCCCTCCCTGCCAAAGTCTGGTAGCCAGTCCTGGACCACATGCAAGAGCAGCTTGCAAGGACCTTATGCTACCGGTCACAATGTGGGTCATTCAGGAATGCCTTTCCCCACTACTCTTCTGTGTCTGCACCCACACCAATCTACACTTTCAACGAACTTTGCCATGGACAGAACTGCCCATTCCCGCTGACACTAACGTTGCCACCTGCTGACTGTAGCCCAGGACTAGCCACCAAGCAAATCCAAGCTGGCTGGGACACCAGTTACCAATCTCACTTATGCAGGCTCCCAAATATTTGCAGAGGCAAATATTTTAATGACATAGCCATAGCCAAGGAGACTGTTTCTTGGAAGCTGGTCAAAATTTCAGATGCAAACCAATCGTACATTGACCAAGTTCTTACCTTCATGGAACACACGATATAACCCATTCAGGGCATGTGAGTAGCTGAGAAGCAAAGAGAAACCATCAGTGGCCTGAACCCATATTGGTGCAAACTTTGCTTTCATTCGTCACATTGCACCCACACTACAGGCTTCAGTCACAATCCTTCACTCTTATGGCTCTGACTGGCAATAGCTCTGGGGTTTGGCCACTCCAGGACTCTTAAAAAGTAAAGGTTCCCTTGCTCGAAAGCCAGTCAAATCCGACTCTAGGGTTGCGGTGCTCATCTCCGTTTCAAAGCCAAAGATCCAGCGCTGTCCGAAGACATTTCCGTGGTCACGTGGCCGGCATGACTAAACACCAAGGCGTACAGAACGCTGTTACCTTCCCACTGAAGTGGTACCTATTTATCTACTTGCAATTTCTTGCTTTCAAACTGCTAGGTTGGCAGGTGCTGGAACTAGAGACGGGTGCTCACTCCATCATGCGGCACACTCAGGTCTCGAACTGCTGAACTACCGACCTTCCACAGCCTGCAGTTCAGCGTCTTAACCACTTGAGCCACCGCAGCTCCAGGACTCTTATTCGGGTACTAAGCTTCAAAAAACAGGGATTTCAGGAATGATTTTTCCTCCCTGAGGCCATACAGTCTCAATGTAGCCCTCTTGGGAGGATAAAGGCTTTCTTTCCCTTCATCTTTCTCCCCCAGACCCGAACCCCATTCATTGCAGGCTTGACACTCACTTGCGCCTCAGAGGTAGTGGTAGCTTCATATCATTCTGCATCCTAGAAGAGAGTTAATGCAGCATTAAGGGGATTGGGGAAAAATAAAAGCCACCCCATATTAGCTCCAGAACATATTATAGGGGCTGCTTAACAGCAAGGAACGAGCAAAAGATGTTGGTATTCACCCATCTCGTTGGATTTTAGTAGGGGATATTACCAGTATCCCTCCCCTCCAAGCACTGCATTTCTGGCCAAGATTAGCTGGCAGATTAGAGGGGACCAAAGTAGGGGAAAGATTGGCATAGCTGTGGGAAAAGGGGAAGGAAACACTGACCTGACATTTACCATGTCAGCTGGGGTCCCCACGAACCCACCAGCGAAACCTGCAACCAGACAACAGCAGGTGAAAGAGGACTGTGTAACCTGCCCGAGCTGCCCATCAACTGTGCTTGCCAAGTTCCAGCTCACCTCCTGCTGCACCTAGCAACGCCTTCTGGTAGAAGGGCATTGGCCCCTGGGCACCCTGGGTCAAGCGGTCCCTCACAGTCTCATAGATGGCAAAGCGGGTGAGGGAGTACGTCATCTGAGGAAGCAGAAAGAGTCACAGGAGGGGGATGACAGCCGTGTCTCACCCCCTGGCCCTCCTCAGCACATGGCAACTGCTCATCACAACCACAACACAGCCATAATGCCAGCCTTGCAACTGCCCAGCCTCTGCCCAGGTGTGGCCACTGTCCTCGTGCTATTGAGCTCAGGGTACTCACACTCTCAACAGTCACAGTGTGTTCCTTTTCAACAGTGAACTGGCATTGCCTACTACACGCAAGAGGCCTTCCCCCCCTCCCCGCAGCCCAACTTTTGCAACAAGAATTATACTCGAGAATGCTTGATTGCAGCTACACAAATTGCATATTCCTGTTGTGAGCCTTCATCTTTTTTTTCTTGCATGGATGCTCATGCACAGTTATGAGAAATGCAGCAGCAGAGATGCTGGTGCAAAAAAGGAGAAGCCGTTGTGACTGTCAGAAGCAGCTATACAAACAGGATGTTAAAAGGAAAGGTGGAAGCAATTCAACAGACTGTTGCTGTTCCCAGCTTGTCTTCCACACATAGGCTGTCATCCTCAGAGCTTCAGGACAGATGCTACAGCCTAGAAAACTGGTCCTAGAACCTTGATGCTCCCAAATGACAGTGGTTATTGGGTCCCAGCGGTCTTACATTTTACTATCAATGCCATGTTCTGCAGTTATGGCATTACCATGACAAATTATGAGAGTGCAGAACTACAGAGTTCATAGGTATCTGGTCATGAAGCTGAGTAGGATTTCAGTGCTTAATTTGCCCAGGGCTTGGGGAAGATGCTGGGAGGAGCTGCAGAACTGTTGTAAGTAATGATGGAACCAAGCAGCTAGCATATGAAGGCCCTACCAACAGGATCATTCAGGTGAGAACTGGTTATTGTAAGCAATCTTTGCAGTGGCCCAGCATTCACCTGTCGGCAGAGTGAGGCACTAAGCCCATTGTAGAGTGCTAGAAAGCCATCACAGCGAATCACATGTAGTGCCATCCCTGTCATGCGCAGCTTCACTTCCTGCTGGGTTTGCAGATGGACCTAGGCAAGAACAGCAGATAGCAAATGGGTCAGGCTAGAATTTGTTGAGTTTTTCATACACTGTAGGACAGCCCAGGGTGGCTGGAGTGGGGTTATTCAGGTACTGCAGCACGTGTATACCT
The DNA here is from genome assembly GCF_001447785.1 of Gekko japonicus. Taxonomy (NCBI): domain Eukaryota; kingdom Metazoa; phylum Chordata; class Lepidosauria; order Squamata; family Gekkonidae; genus Gekko; species Gekko japonicus. The sequence goes on along the minus strand of NW_015176014.1, from coordinate 240,029 downwards.
AGTACAGCAAACCCATGAGGTTACAACCCCATACATCACCAAGACTTCAGGAATCCACTATAGCTTCTAACACACACACACACACCCCGGCAGGGACAGTCTTAAGGGATACTGTGAATGAGGGCTCCAGCCGGGATTCTGCTAGCTTTAAGGCATACAAATCTCCAGAACCTGTAACACTTCTTCATCTTCCCTAGCTTCTGCGTGCAATGTAAAAGAACCCTTTGTATAAGAATTTAACATAAGAACATAAGAGACGGGTAGATTTGGGAAAACTGAATATTGAAGTATAGGGCTGGAGGTCGGAGCACTGCTGGAGGCCGGACGAGGGGGAAAGGGTGGGGGGTAGGATATAGGTTAGAAGAAGAAGAAGAAGAGAAGAGATTGGATTTATACCCCGCCCTTCACTTGGAGTCTCAGAGCGGCTTACAAACTCCTTTCCCTTCCCCTCCCCACAACAGACACCCTGTGAGGTAGGTGGGGCTGAGAGAACTCTGACACAAACTGCTCTTTTTCAAGGACAGCTGTGCCAGAGCTTGTGACTGACCGAAGGTCACATCAGCAGGTGTAAGTGGAGGAGTGGGGAATCAAACCCGGTTCTCCCAGATTAGAGTCCGCACACTTAACCACTACACCAAACTGGCTCTCCACACCAAACTGGCTCTTGAATATGTCTAAATATATCCTAATAAATTGTTTTTTTTAAAAAAAGAACATAAGAGACGCCAATGTTGGATCAGGCCAAAGGCCCATCCTGTCCAACACTCTGTGTCACACAGTGGCCAGAAATACCAGGTGCCATCAGGAGGTCCACCAGTGGGGCCAGGACATTAGAAGCCCTCCTACTGCTGACCCCTCCAAGCATCAAGAAGACAGAGCATCATTTGCCCCAGAGCCCCTATCTATACCTTGTGGCTAATAGCCACTGATGGACCTCTGCTCCATATGCTTATCTAATTCCCTTTTGAAGCCGTCCATGCTTGTAGCCGCCACCCCTTCCTGTGGCAATTTACAATATGAACATTTTATTCTCTTCCTTCTTTGGAGGTTTTCAAACAGAGGCTAGATGGCCATCTGACAACAATGCGGATTCTGTGAACTTAGGCAGGTCATGAGAGGGAGGGCAGGAAGGGTTGCCTCAGTGCTTAGTTCTCGTGGCCCTTTCTTACACGCCCAGGGAAATGCTGATTGCCACTCTGGGGTCAGGAAGCAGTTTTTCTCCAGGCTGGTTTGGCCAGGGATCCTGGAGGTTTTTTTGTTATCTTCTGGGTGTGGAACAGCGGTCACTGCGGGTGTGGAGGGGGAGGTATCTGTGAATTTCCTGCATTGTGCAGGGGGTTGGACTAGAGGACCCTGGAGGTCCTTTCCAACTCTATGATTCTATGATTCCCAGAACCTGGAAAACAATTCAGCCCCTACCTCCCTGCTCCAGGCTGCCTTGTTCAATAAACCCCTTTGTCCTTCAAGATAACAAGATAAGCTAACAAAACCTTCCAAAAAGACAAGCCATGATTCCCAAACACTTCGCCAGCCCCACTTGCACCCATGCTTTGTCTCCCCAATACTATTCTCCCCTTCAGCAAAATCACAGCAGGCCCAAAAAGATCTGCATTCTTCACCCCAGAGCCCTGTAGTTCTGAATGTGAAGTCATCCTAATGCTGTTCCCAAACAACCACTGAACGTATAAACTGCCTGGCCTTACTGTGGAGCTGCTTGTACTCATGAGACAGCAACATGGGAGATCTAGGTTAAAGGCCCACAAACTGATAAAGCCTACAAACTGATAAAAATTAAACCCCTGCAGGGCCATTGGCCGGCTAGCCATTCCTCCTCCTGCAGTAGGGCAAGGGCATAACATATGGAGGACCATGCTAATCTCATTCAGTCCTTGACTCCTTACATCTGTATTTTCACCAAGAAGGGCCATACATCCTCTTTATTTTATTGTACTTCTTATTTGGAACAATAGATTGGAATCGTGATTGTAATATAATACAATGAATAGTAGAACGTAATGTAATTTGGAATGGTAGATTGGAATGTCTGGTCTGGTGACAGAGGAGACATACCACTGCACAACCAATCACCCCACCTTACAGAAAAGGATGCTGTTCGTTACCTCCATGCTTGAGAGGAGACAGATGGAGCGTAACAGGGTCACAGTTAATTACTCTCAGCATTCCACAGTTAAGGTTTTGATATATTTATTTGCTTCACTATATTTCCCCCTGGAATTAAATCCAAACAAATGGTGACCATATAAACTAAGCTTGTTATTCCTATTTGGTCCTTGCATCTGTTAAACACCTTCATTATGTTGTATGCTAATTGGCTACTCACCCTCTACCTATATGTATGGACTGGTAACTTTCATTTCAAAGTATCTGAAGAAGTGTGCATGCCCACGAAAGCTTATAACTTGAATAAAACTTTGTTGGTCTTAAAGGTGCCACTGAATTTGAACTTTATTGTTGCTTCAGACCAACACAGCTACCCACCTGCATAGGCGTAGACTACGGGGGGGCTTGGGCCATCCCCTAAATTTTCCAGGGAGGACTGAGACCCCCACCGGCAGGAGAGCCCCCCCAGTGCTGCTGCGGTCGCCAGCCAGGCCCCCTCCCTCCTTCCCTGGCCGCTGGGTGCTCCCATGCAGCCCCTTCGCCACGGCACTGCAGTGCACTCGAGGAAGGGAGGAGCCCGGGGGGAGCCCTGCAGTGCACCGAGCTGCTGCTGCTCACCCAGTGACCCTCCTCGGGCCGCAGCTCCAGGGGCTGGGGTGTGTGTGCCAATCCCGACAGGCTGCTCTGCCACAGCAGGAAGACACCGGCGCTCTTCGTGGGCCCCTCCTCCTCCTGGGACCTGCTGTTGGCTTCCAGTTTCCCTGGTGCCCCAAGCCGAGCCTTGGGGGCTGTGTATGGGATGTTGGTGGCGGATGCTGCCTGGAGGGAGCCCCTGCCACCAGGCTCTCTCTGGTGCTGGGCAGGACAGGAGCTGGGCTCTTCTTCCAGGTGGAGCACAGCCCGGAGAAGTTGGGAAGGGAGTGTGTGTGTGGGGTTCTGCCTCTGGCCCTGCCCCAGCCCCCCGCCGGAAATGGGAAAGTCTGCGCCCTTGAGTTAGAATCACCTGGCAAGTGCCAACAAGCTATTTGGAATGAAGAAGAAGGAATCTCAGAGCGGCTTACAATCTCCTTTCCCTCCCCCTCCCCACAACAGACCCCCTGTGAGGTCTTGGGGGGGGGGGGCTTGGCCGCAGGAAAACGGGGAGCTGCTGCTTCTGTGCCTCAACTTGGGGCGGAGGGCTCTTCCCAGACTTTTGCGGGCGCCTTCAACTTTCTCTTGGCCCCTGAGCCAGAAGGCAGGCAGGCACAAAGGAAGCCCCGGCCGGCGGTTGCCCTGAGGCTCTTCCACGATGCTGCCCTTTGTCAGAGAAGAAGGGCTGGAGCAGTCTGAGCTGAGTCCAGGCTGGGCTCGAGGGGAATCTCCTTCCTCCTGGACTGGGGAAGGAGGCCAGGGAGCCAAGTTTGAAGTGGAGGAGCCCCAAGGGATGCCCTGTGCCATCCAGTCCAGGCATTAACTCAGAATGGAGACCCAAGGGGGCTGACTGGTGTGGAGTGGAAAAGCTAAAGAAAGCATGCGGGGGGGGGGGGGGGGGAGGTGAGAGTCAGTGCCAGCAATGTTTTCTTCCAGCTGTTTTTCCCTGCAGACTTCTGGGGGGGGGGGTCCTTAAGAGAGCATGCCAGAGAGAGAGATGGATTCCCTTTTCCATTTCTAAAAGATGTGGGGGGGGGGGACCTAACAGTATAGCTTGCATTCCTTATTAGTGAAAGGGAGCAAGACAGAAACTAACAAAGTTTCTGTCAAGGTATGAGCTTTCATGAGTCACTGCTCACTTCTTCAGATACAGCTAGAGTGGAAGTCCATCTGTTCTTATTTCTTGGAGAGTGAAGTGATTTCAGATGCCAAATGACAATAGCAGGCATTGTTAATGAGATAAACAACCTGGGTCTCAGTTCAGTCCAGGAGTTTGCATTGTCTTGCGCTTCATGATCAGTTGCAATTCAGCAGCCTCTCTTTCTAATCTCCCTTTGAAATTCCTTTGTTAGAGAACTGCTACGCTTAGGTCAGCAACTGAATGTCCTGGAAGGTTAAAATGTCCCCCACTAGTTTTTGAATGTTGTGGCTTGTGATAGCAGTAGAAAAAGTAAGAGTCCAGTAGCACCTTTAAAGACTAACAAAATTGTGGTAGGGTATGTGCTTTTATGAGTCACTGCTCACTTCTTCAGACTTATTTCCATGTATTCTTTGCATCCTCCTGGACTGAATCCTCTTGTACCAAATTGAGACCTAGGTTTCCTGCCTCATTACCAGTGCTGATATCTCTACTCCTACTACCCGATCAAGCTCACTATTGCCAAACAGCATCTGAATGGGATTTGTACTTTTACTCACTTGTAGGATATGAGTTTGAAGAGAGAAGAAGATTGCTGCTACTCTGAACTCTGTACATTGCTCAGAAATTGAGTGCACAGCAACTGTTTGGTATTCTGGCTCAGCGACTCCAGCCCTGCATTTAACAAACGAAGGCCTCTGTGATGCCATAATTTAGTAAATTTCAATACAAAGTCACCGTTATCAATAAGGCAGAAACAAGACTCCTGTAAATGAATGTCAAGGAAAACTTTAAAAATGTTCCCCTACAGGCTTTTCTGTATTGCCCTCCTTACTTTCTGATTTGTGACCATTTATTTGTCTTATGCACATGGTATGTATATCTGCAGGTTTTAAAGTGACTATTCTAAAAGTGAATTTAAATAAAGGACACAGCAAGAGACCACTGAGATACCACTATAACCAGGGCTATTTTTGGGCAGGAACGCACAGAAACGGAGTTCCGGCTGGCTCCCAAGTTGGCCACACCCAGCAGGAACTCATTAGCATAATAGGCCACACCCAATAGCAGGAACTCATTAGGATTGGCTACATTAGGGGTGTGTGGCCTAAGTTGCAAAGGAGTTCCTGCTACAAAAAAAGGCCCTGGGTTTTGACAACAAACAAGGTAAACAGAATAAGAAGCAAAAGGTGGGTGTGGCTGGATGAGCACACTTCTGGTAACATGGGAATGCGGTCTAATATGCTAGTGAGTGGTGCAGTTAGGGGGTGTGGCCTAATACGCTAATGAGTTTCTGCTGCTGGTGTGGCCTATTATGCTAATGAGTTCCTGCTGGACCTTTTCTACAAAAAAGCCCTGACTATAACCACTGGCCAACTCCAGCCTTTTCCTGGGTTTAGCCCAGCCCAGGGGCATGGCTAGGGGAATTTCCAAGGGTTCCCAGCCCCCCCTAAATTTCTGGGGAGCCCCTTCCTAAATCCCATATGGCTCTGCCTCTATAGGTAGTCAAGTGACAATGCTCTGTGATGTCACTGGACCTTGGTTCTTTTAAGGACCTAGCATAGCAATGCCTCTGGCCCAGCCCCAACCCCCCCCCCCCGGAAATTGGAAAAACTATGCCCTTGCCCACCTGAATCTATGTGGAGGACCAGACAGTCCATATGGGTTCTGAAATAGCCACAAGGAGAAAGATACAAAACACACCCATATGCCAGCCTCGTGCCTACAGGAATGGGCCCTGTATGGTGTGGAATGCTTCCAAGGACAGGACTCCAAGGCTGCGATCATACGCACAATTAGACCCGACATAGGTGCGAATGCTGGGCGGATTTAAAGGGCGCAATCAGACAACACCTGGGAAGTGCCCTGCAGCCGTCGGCAACCCGGTCTGCTCCGCCACAGAAGCTGAGTTAAAAGACACCAGGGAAAATCCAGTAGTTAGTGGGTTGCGACAGGCCATGGACAGACTTTCCTGTGTCTGATTGCTCCAGCATGCTCTCATGGCGTTGGGATGGTCTGATCAGGCCATCCCGACTCTGTGCCGTTGTTCCCCCCCCCCCTTTGCAGTACACGCATCATCGCAAACTCCATAGGGAGACCTCGGTGCAGAGGTGCGATTCATAAAGCGCATGGGGGGAAAGGGCACACACACCAAAAAGACTCACCCGCAGTTGCGTCTGCTCATGCACTGATCACGCACTGACAGTCTGAGCCCACAGCTTCAAAGGGAGGTGTAATCATGCAACTGCTGGTCGAATTCCTCCAGAGGAAATAGCCTTGCTTCCCCCCCCCCCCATTTTTTCTGGCGCATGTGACTACAACCCAAGACAGTACCTGGCAAGAGACACTTAAATGTGCTGCCAGGGATTTCTACAGATTTGGTCCATTGAGGAAGAGCCCAGATCCACTTCCTTTAACAAGCAAGGGGTTCAAATTAGCCCTAATGAAAATACAGTACACATAAGAGTGCAGAGGTACTGGATGTCAGGAGAGGGTAGTGAAGTGAGAGCTGTGCAACTTGGATGGGCAGTATTCCCAGATAGCCAGTGGCAGCTCAAAAATCCATTGTAGAGGCTGAGGCAAGAATTTGCTCATCAGGCAACTGGCAGGACCAGGAATACAGAGGGAACAATGACGTGGGCTGAAATCTGCAGGAACCTACAGAGTTAGCAGCTTCATACTAGCATTAATGTGCCAGAACATTGTACAGGGAAGGAATTTCACCCACAGAGAACTAGGCTAAACTTGCCTAATATCCTAGGGAAGAGGGGGGGGAGAACCGTAGAACAGGCTTTGCCTTATACTCCATCATTAGCAGGACCTGTTATCTGAACAGTACATTGTTGTTCTATGCAAGTTGGCTTTCTGGTTTATTCACTCTGATCTGTCCACCCCCTCCAGTTCTAAGCTAACAAGTAGGTTCTCTGTTGCTCAACTTTAATCAACCAGTGCCAGAGCTAGGGAGACACGGTAGCCATTATAAGAAAGGCCAAATTCCACCACTCTGATCACTGGTGCTTGAAGTTCAAAGAAACAAATAGAAGAGGGAGCAGAAGGGCTTAGAACAGAATGAGTATCACAGAATGATTAAATTCCTTGCTAACGGTGACCTCTTCCTAGGGCACACTTCAACAATCTCAGTGTACATGTTGACTGTCACTGAAAGGAATCAATAGGGTAGCCATTCTTTCCCCCAATTTGTTTTCTTGCTTTGAAGCATTCATTAGCAGTATTTCTGTCCACTTTGCTACCTGTGAACAGTTATAAGAACATACAAGCAATCATGCTGAATCAGGCCAACTATTTGTCTAGTCCAGCATCCAGTTTCACAGTGTCTAACCAGGTGCCCCTGGAAGGCGTACAAACAGGGCAAAAGCTTCTCTTATTTTTTTTCCCTAGTGCTGGTGCTCAGAGAGTTACTACCTCTGAAATTGCAAATTCTATTTAGTTACGATGGCTAATAGCCACTGATGGACTTCTCCATGAATTTGTATAATCCACTTTTAGTCAACTAAGCAAGTAGCCATCACTACAGAATGGCTCATGACATAAATAAAACATCAAGCATCATAAATCATATAAAATATAAAAAAGCTGAAATCACAAGATAAAAATATAACTAAAACATCAAATTAAAATGTTTAGCATTCTAAAGTAGGACAGCATAAAACTGTATTTAAAATCCTGATGGATAAAAGCAGGAATCTGCTATAACAGGGAGCTTTATAATGCCTGAGAAAATAAAAACATCTTCACCTTGACTTTGATGCCAGGCAAACCTTTGTGGGAGGGTACATTTCAGAGCATGGTCAGTATTAGCTTGCTGTGGACTACTCAACCTCTGCTTCTTTTATTTGCCATCCCCTTTGTCAAAGTGAACGCTGCAAGTTGAGTTCTTTTTCTCCCTTACATTTGGGGAAGCTTGGGCAGTTACCTTCTTGGCTTGGGGGAAGCCCACTATAACTGTTTCTGAAAATTGTTGGATTCAAAATAACAGGAGTGAAGCTGACAGCATCAGTTAGGGGGAAGTGGAAGGGGGATAACAATTTAAAAACTGGGAAAACCATTTATCAGGATCTGTTCCTTGCTTCTAAAACAGTCTATTGATCAGAACTGTGTACCAGGGATTGAGAATCAATTCCCAAGCTTACCCAGATGACCTTGGGCAGACTACTTCCTCTCTCTGTGTTCCTCCCCTTCAGAGCAATAAAAGTGACTAGTTTATGCCTGTACCAGGCGAGAAAAACAATATCATGAGTGAATGGGTTCTGTTTCTACAGATCTACATAAATCCCAGAAGATGAGGCTGCTGAAACGAGACTATACCCTCAGTAGCTACTAACTAGAGCAATCCAACAGCAACTTGGACCAAGAAAATGGTGCCAGACTCCTGAAACCACTGAAACAGACTGAACAAGTTAAACTAGCTTTGCAAGGACCTCTCAAGTATCAACTAATCTCTTTGCCTAGTGCCCAGCCTTGTGGTGATAACTGGCACAGATTCCTTTGGGCACCTGGGCACTGTGTACTGGAAAGGAGCCACTGTCTCTGGGCTGGAGGGGAACCACTACATGGTACAGCATTAGCTGCCTACTCCTAGGAAACGAGACACCAGGAGGTGCCAGGAGCCTAACGCCAACCGCTGCCCGTGTCTCTCGCCTGGGCAACAGGGGGCTTCTGCGCACTTGTCTGAAGCAAACCTCTCCTGGTGGGGACTTGACAGGCCCTTCCCAGGATAAACAGAGCCAACATGGCAGCGAGAGGGAATGGCAGCAGCCACATGGGGGAATTTCTACCCCCAGCGCGCAAGTCACCACACACAGTCGCATCCTGGGTCTGGAAATGCCTGTCAGGTTTTTCTGTCTGCTCTCGAGACAAATGGAAGGAGCCAGAATAACATGTCCAGGCACCTCCGCTAATTGCCAAGCAACCTGCTGCAAAGGGAAAGAGCGCGGGACCCGGGGTGTGCGAGGCGTACTGCCGGAGTACACGCGGAGGGCCGACTGACACCGCCCCCCCCGCCGCCCCCCGGGACTCCCACCTCGCACCTCCCCCCGGCCCGTTCCCCCGAGGGCTCCCTGCAGTGGCACAACACACCTTGATCAGGTCTAGCGGGTGGGTACAGCAGGCCGCCCCGCACGAGGCCAGGCCCCCGAAGTACCAGCGGGAGACGCGTTTCTCCGCCATCGCGTTGCCTCCGCGCGGCCTTGAGCCCCTCTGCGCCGGGGATCGCGGCAGCACAAGCTCACGGCCGCTTCCCCACCCCAGGCAGGAGCCGCATGAACCGCCGAGGCCTTAAACGGGCAACACCAGGCAGCGGTAGAGGGCGACCTTAAAAGAGCAACGGTGCAAGGCGAGCAGAGGTGCGCCCGGGAGAAGCCGGCCCCGTCCGCGAGTGTGGCCGGATCTTTCCCCATAGGTTTAGTCCCCGCCCCACCCCTAGATCGCGGCTTCGCTAACGGCTCTTTTCGGTGTGGAATTCCGGCGTATGGCATCAGGCGGGAGCTCCTCTTCCCGGTTCAGCGCTAATCGGTCGGGAAATCCTGGCTCCGGTTCAAGTGAGCAGCAGAATTCCCTTTGGTTTGCGTGAAGGCGGTTCATCACTGCATTACGTGTTTTTAATGCCCCTGAAATATCAGAGAAAACCAGATGTTTGGAAACACGTGCATTGCATTTATCAGAAAGTACTGAATGTACTCTTGAAGGTAGGGTCTGGGTTTTCATATGAAACCCCATACGAAAGCGGCACCCTTAGTATGGAGATTTAGGGAAGGGAGAAATTGTACCTTCTGCCAAAGCAGCTGTCAGAAACATTGGAGTCCCCTGCATCTCTCTTTTCCACGGGTGAAAGTCTTTGTATGGTTCCAACTTTTGTATATGTGCTGCCAAAGAAGTGAGCACAAAGTAAGCCAATACAAACCAGTAGGAGTACCAGAAAGTAAGTGGCCCTCCCATCATCCGCTCAGAGCCCCTGAGACAGTACCAGTAAGAAATTTAAGTTACTTTCGCAGCATCTCTGTTCCATTGCAATATATTTTCATTGTGGCAGACCCCAAAGATACAGTCTGTTCTGAATGTGATGCTGCTGAGGCAAACAGCTTACCTGTGTGTTTATGCGGCCCTGATCCAGAGCAAACTACACTGGCTCCTGTGCAAAGTAGGGACACATACTTAGTGCACATGCCAGAGCTCCTTTGCAGATACTGCCAGTCTCCCTTGTCAAAACCTTGTTCCCCTTACACAGATACAACTACAAATATGCTATGATCCTTGAACCCACAGTGATACTTAAGTTCTTCTGGGCAGCATGCAATACACGCAGGCTTTCCCTTACCTACCCAGCCCTTCCTTACTTGCCCATTCCTGGTAAGACATTTTTAGATATTTATACACTACTTCCTCCCACACATGGGGACCCAAAGCAGTTAACATCATCATTCTCCTTGGGAATTTTATCTTCACAACAACCCTGTGAAGTAGGTTAAGATGACACTGATTGGGCCAAGGTCACCTAGCAAGCTTCTATGGGCAAAATGAAGATTCATATTTGGTTCTCCTAGATCCTACTCCAACACCGTAACTGCTATACCACACTGGCTGTTACTGTCAAAACTCTGTTGGGTGCGATGAGCGACAGGCTGGTGGCCATACGCATCAGTTGTTGCCCTCCAGCCACTGAGCAATGAAATCTCCTGATAAGGAAGGCCCTGTGGACTCTTCTTGTGAGCATATTGTGCAGTAAGTGTGGAAAGGAAAGGTGTAGGTGGGACAGGATGACAGTTTAGAAAATAGAAGACTAAGTTTCAGTTTGGAAGAGACAACTAATAGGGGACATGACAGAGGTTTATAAAACTGTGCACAGGGTGGGGTGGGGGTGGAGAGAGTCGACAAAGAGAACTTTTTCTCCCTCTCCCAAAATACTAGAACTCAAGGGCACCAATGAAGCCAATGGGCAGTAGATTTAGGACGGACAAAAGGAAATACCCCTTTAAACAATAAGTGATTAAAATGTGAAATTCTGAGAGGAGGATGTAGTGATGGCCACAGGCACAGACAACTTTAAAAAGAGATTAGATTCATGGAGAATAGGTCTATCAGTAGCTACTAGCCATGGTGACTGAAAGGAACCTCCAAATTTAGAGGCTGTCACCTTCTGAATACCAGTGCCAGGAGGCAACATCTGGAAGGTCTCGGCCTCTATTTTGTTGGACCTCCAGAGGAACTAGTTGGCTACCTGTCAGCAAGCTGCCATTCTGGTTTCTGTGACCTCTGTGTTTGCTGTACTCTCAGGACCTCCAGTCGCATATTAAATTGGTGCGCCAGGTCCTTAAGCGACTTTATGAACACCACTTGTTTGCTAAGCTGTCAAAATGTGAATTCCACAAGACATGCATTGACTTTTTGGGATACCGCATCTCTGGGGGGAAGGTTGAAATGGACCCTGCTAAAATTCAGGCAGTGCTTGACTGGGAGCCCCCCAGGACCCGCAAACAATTGCAAATGTTCCTCGGATTTGCCAATTTTTACAGAAATTTCATCCAGAATTTCGCGCAAATTGCCCTTCCCCTGACTGAGTTGCTAAAGACCAAAGGGAAGGGTTTTGATGCTACGAAACCGGGCGCCCCGCTTAAATGGTCCCCTGCTTGCGCAGAGGCTTTTGAGAAACTTAAACTGATGTCCCCCTCCGAGCCGGTGCTGGCGCGCCCTGATGAATCTAAAAAGTTTATTGTCCAAACTGATGCCTCGGATGTGGCTATGGGGGCCGCTATTTTGCAAGAAGGGGAAGATGGTCGGTTACATCCCCTGGCGTTTGTGTCCAAAAAGTTTTCTGATGCCGAACGAAACTGGGGGATTTGGGAAAAGGAGGCGTCAGCGATCCGGCTGGCTCTCTCCACTTGGAGGCAGTGGCTGGAGGGGGCGCAACTGCCGTTTGAAGTCTGGACTGATCATAAGAATCTGGAGATGCTGAAATCCCCCCGTTCTCTCAACGCTAAGCAACTTCGTTGGGCGGACTTCTTCGCTAAGTTTCGATTCACACTTCGTCATTTCCCGGGGGCGGCTAATTCCCTGGCTGACGCGCTCTCGCGCCTCCCACAACATGACAGTCAGCGTGAGATCATCATGGACTCTGTTTTTTCCCCCTCCCATCTGGGGGGGGCCGTAGTCACCCGGGCGCAGGCGCGAACGATTCCACACTCTGATGAGACTTCGCCTTCCCTGTTCCCTGTGGGAGGGGGGGCCTGGGTCCAGAAATATCTTTCTGCTTTTACTGCTGAGGATGATGCCTCCCTTAAGACATTACCTGATTGTGTCCGTAGCCCTGAAGGTCTGATTTATTCTGGAGACAAATTGTATGTGCCTATTTCGATGAGGAGGGAGGTGATGGAGTCTGCTCACGGTTCGAAACTGGCAGGGCATTGGAGTTTCGTTAAATCTTTGCAACTCATCCGCAGACAATTCTGGTGGCCACAAATGCGCAAAGACCTCTTATTGTTTGTTAGGTCTTGCCAAACCTGTGCCTTAACTAAACCCAGGATGGGCAAGCCTCCTGGTTTACTGCAGCCACTTCCTACTCCGTCGAGACCATGGGAAGTGGTGTCCATGGACTTTATTACTGACCTCCCTGCGAGCAAAGGGAACACTGTTATTTGGGTGGTTGTTGATTTGTTTTCTAAGCAAGCTCATTTTGTGCCTTTTCCTTCCTTGCCTACAGCTCAGAGGTTGGCGAAATCGTTTATGTCCCACGTGGTGAAAATTCATCAATTACCTGCTAAGTTAATTTCTGACAGGGGGACCCAATTTGTTTCTAAATTTTGGAGGGAACTTCTTTCCATTTTAGGGGTCGAACAAGGGCTCAGCAGCGCGTATCATCCCGAAACTGACGGACAAACGGAAAGGGTTAATCAGACTCTGGAACAATACCTGCGTTGTTTTACTAATTATCAACAGAATGATTGGTGTGAATTATTGCCTCTTGCTGAATATTGTTATAACAATACGGTCCATAGCTCCACAGGCATGTCTCCTTATAAAGCTGTATCTGGTTACGACAGTCCCCCCCTCCCTTTCTTGGAGGGGATGGGCCAACGTCCTGTGGGGGATGCTGATACATGGTGTATGTCCTTGCAAAAAGCATGGCCGCTGCTATGCCAAACACTTGACGCAGCCAAGGCTGCTTACAAGACCCAGGCAGACAAGGGTAGGGTGGTGGGGTTTGATCTGAAACCTGGGGATCTTGTGTATGTCTCGACCAAGAACATTAAGATGCTGCGGCCTAGCAGAAAATTGGGATGGAAGTTCATTGGTCCGTTCAAAGTGCGTAAAGTCATAAATGATGTGGCAGTTGATGTTGTTTTGCCTAAGAATTTACGTGCCTTGCATTCTGTCTTTCACATGAGTCTATTGAAGAAGGATCCTGGACCGTCTCCTTGGAGACCAGAGACTACTCCTCCTCCGCCTGTCATATTGGAAGGGGATGAACATTTTGAAATAGCTGATATCCTTGATTGTAAAGTGAAACGTGGTAAACTCTGGTACCTTATCGAATGGGTTGATTTCGGTCCCCAGCACCGCGAATGGGTGGAAGAAGGGGATATTCGGGCCCCTTACCTGATCCGTAGTTTCCACAGAAGGTTCCCGGACAAACCGGGAGGTCTCCCGCCCAGCCCGGGAGGTCTCCCGCCCAGGCCGGGAGGTGTGTTGTAAGTGTATTTTAAGGGGGGCAGTATGTCAGCAAGCTGCCATTCTGGTTTCTGTGACCTCTGTGTACATATCCTTTCCCTGTTACACCCGGCTTGGCTTCTATCATCCTGTTCCTGCTTTGGAATGCAAAAGATAACTGCTGGAGGTTGTGTGGGGGAGAAGATGCTGTAATGCTTGCCTATTGATTTTCCCAGGACTACTGCACCTGTGTTTTGTCTGATGTTCTGCCTGGTTCTCATGTACTGGGCGCGCAACCGTTTCCTTAGCCCGCCAGCGGGAAAGATATTCATTGGATCTGTATCTGTTTGAAGTTCCTTTATTATGCTTGACCTAACTGTGTATCCCCAGTTCTAACAAAGAACGTGTTTGAGTATGTCTTCAACGCTTTGAAATAAATTTTGCTTTTCTTTAAAACGTGGATTTATTCTCGATGCTTGGGGATCCAACACTACCGTGTGAGACAAGATGCTGGACTAGATGGACCACTGGTTTGATCCAGCAGGGCTCTTCTTATGACATCATCATCATGTTTGTGCCAAACAGGCTAATTGATATCTTCCATGTATGGCTAATGTGGCAGAGATGCTGTGGTCAGTGGTATGACTAAAGGGAAAGGTTTCCCTTCTTCGAAAGCCAGTTGAATCCGACTCTATATTGTCTCGTTTCAGCAGCTACTTTCATGCTTCTTACATTGTTGCTGGGACCACACAGGATCACAACAAACCTACAGCAGATTTGGTGGTGGGAAGTGCTGTCAAGTTGCAGCTGACTTAGGGCGACCCCATGGGGTTTTCAAGGCCAGAGACATTCAGAGGTAGTTTGCTGTTGCCTGCCTCTGGGTAGCAACCCTGGGCTTCCTTGGTGGTCTCCCATCCAGTTACTAACCAGGGGCAGACCCTGCATAGCTTCTGATGAGATCAGGCTAGCCTGGGTTATCCAGGTCAGGGGACAGATGCAGATGCAGCCCTGACATAATGGCAGCTGGCACAGTGGGATGATGAGAGCAGTCTGTCTGGGTAGCAGAAAGAAGGTCTGGATAGCTGTCTGACCACAATCACACCATACACCATAGCACTGAAACGTCTGATGTATAAACTTGTGCAATATCCAAAATTGTGAAAATCTCTATGCATTTTGACAGTATACCACTGTGGAAGAGCATGAAAATACACGGCAGTGTTTCATAAAAGACTGAAATAGAATGTGCCAAAATGTTTTTTTTTAGTATGCCAGGAACTGAGCTTGACCACATTTTGTGGTACCCCACCTCACACTTTCATATATAGAAAGTACTCATCTTGAAACATTCCAAATCTTATTTTTTGAATAGAAACCATCTATTGCATATTTGTCAACTGTTTTGTACAATCTATTCTTATTGCAAAATGTGCTGGTTTTTTTAGGACAGCAACCCAGAGTCCCCAAGGTCTTGCATTAGCCTTACAGTGTCCTCAGAGCTGGTATGTGATACCTTCTATTTTCTCATTGCCTTTTTGTTTTTTAAAAATCAACCCCTCACCTGCTTGTTTGTCAATGTTATTTTAAGAGCACCCACCCTAACACATTCATTAAACAGATTGACTAGGTTCATGTGAGTTTTATACATTGTTTCCAGGGAAGCAAGAAAGACTGCATTTAGCTCAAGACAATGCTTGGTTATTTCAGAGCACTTTGAGCTAGTTTAGACATTAAAATAACTTATCTGCATGCCATCTCAGGCATCCCCAGGAATGTGCTTGCATATAAGCCTACCATGTGATCCAGCCCTCTCTCATTACAGACACGAGCTTCTGCAAGCAATTTCTGTGACTGTAGTAAAGGTAAAGGTTCCCTTGCTCGAAAGCCAGTCGAATCCGACTCTAGGGTTGCGGTGCTCATCTCCGTTTCAAAGCCGAAGAGCCAGCGCTGTCCGAAGATGTTTCCATGGTCATGTGGCCAGCATGACTAAACACCAAGGCGCACGGAACGCTGTTACCTTCCCACCGAAGTGGTACCTATTTATCTACTTGCAATTTCTTGCTTTCGAACTGCTAGGTTGGCAGGAGCTGGAACTAGAGATGGGAGCTCTCTCCATCATGCAGCACCCGGGTCTCGAACTGCTGAACTACTGCCCTTCCACAGCCTGCAGTTCAGCGTTTTAACCACTTGAGCCACCGCAGCTCCTGTAGTGACTGTAGTAGCTGAATACTATACCACCATACTGTCTGAAATTAGTTACAGAAGGGCATGGCATACATGCAATGGCCATATCATTTGTTATTCCCTCTTCAGTCATGATTCGGGGGGGGGATGATCATAATGTATTGTGGAGAACATTGTAGTTCAGCTCTTGTTGAGAATACCTGATGCTTTGTGTTAAGAGTGGTTTAGCTGAAATACCTAATAAGTGCCCTCCCCTTCTTAGGGCAAAGTCTGTAAGACTGGCCATTTCCACAACTGAGATCTAGCAGAGATACCAAGTTTTCCTGCTATTGATAAAGGCTATAAGGCTTTAAGAAAACAAAGCTTTCCAATACTACTCTGCATTACAACCACACTGAAAGCAAATTATTCCTCTCGGTAGGCAGGCCTGGACAATTCTTGTCCTGATTTAGGAGTCACCTCCAAAATTTAGGAGGTGGTATAAAGGTAAAGGTTCCCTTGCTCGAAAGCCAGTCGAATCC
This sequence comes from Gekko japonicus, assembly GCF_001447785.1. NCBI lineage: Eukaryota > Metazoa > Chordata > Lepidosauria > Squamata > Gekkonidae > Gekko > Gekko japonicus. Next base: position 223,775 of record NW_015176014.1, on the reverse strand, counting down.
GACTCTAGGGTTGCGGTGCTCATCTCCGTTTCAAAGCCGAAGAGCCAGCGCTGTCCGAAGACGTTTCCGTGGTCATGTGGCCGGCATGACTAAACACCAAGGCGCATGGAATGCTGTTACCTTCCCACCGAAGTGGTACCTATTAATCTACTTGCAATTTCTTGCTTTCGAACTGCTAGGTTGGCAGGAGCTGGAACTAGAGACGGGAGCTCACTCCGTCATGCGGCAACTCGGGTCTCGAACTGCTGAACTACTGACCTTCCACAGCCTGCAGTTCAACATCTTAACCACTTGAGGTGCTATCAGCCCTATTCAAAATTTAATACCAGCTATTAAAAACCTTAGTAATATAAAATACTTACATTATGCTAATTCTCTTAAGAATCTTGTTTTTAATGAACACTCATTCAGTGCCGTGTGCATTTGTGTTCTGCAGAGGGGCTAAAGTTCAGAAAAAGGGGGGACTTGGTTCATCCTCCTCCGATGCAGAGGAATTCTCCGTTGGTAACACTGTGCTGTGAGAATGGAGCATCTACAAAGAGCTCAGGTTTTCAGCTGGGGTGGGCCAGGGTCACAGTGCTCCCAGAGAATATCATGCAGCTATACTTTTAGTCTGTAAATTATTATATACTTCCTTTGATAGTGATGTTTTAAAAGACTTCACATTTGTACAGAAGTAAGTGGTATGATGAAGTCTCAAAGAACAAACTTAAAACAAGTGAAATGTATTTTCAGAGTATGTGAATCTAATACATCGTGATAAAACAGCATGCTGCCAGCTACCCAGGGAAATGTAATGCACATCATCATAGTGAGCCCTTCATTGATTTAAGTCATTTTCTGCATTTGTCTCTCCAGTATGTTGTGGAGCATAAGACTCAGCGGTGAAATTCAAAACTGTGATAGGAAAGGTAGGGTGTATAAGGGGGATGGCTATCATTGCTTTACATACTAAAAATTGGGTTATGGCCAAGTATTACCTTCAAATCACTTCCACCTACCTAGGAACTCATCCCTTATCAGACAGGCTCTTCTGTGTTATTACTGCATAGTGAAGGAAAGGCCCTCTCCACACATACCCAGATTAGTCTCTTTATCCATTTGCAGTTTTGGGAGTACCTAGCTCGATCTCATTTAGATCCTTCCCTAGGAGCTTACGTTTCTGTAGTGAGGTGTGGTGGAGCTTAAAATTGCATACATATTACATACCAGTGAGATTTTCTGCAGAAAAAGGTTCGTAGTTTTAAGCCAGTCTGAACATTAAGGCTCTTCAGACCTTTAGCCATAATCTCAGATCTGGGGGGAGGTGAGGCTTTTAACACTGGTCATTCATAGGTGAGCAAGAGGCATTCTGCACATTCTCTCCAAGACACACGTTCTTTCACACCAGCAAGCTGCAGCAAGGTAACAGGTTGAATAAAACTGGACATTCATTTTTCTGTTTCTCCCCACCTGCGCCTAACCACAAACAGATGAGGCAACCAGTGTTCCCTCTAAGCTGAGTTAGTGTGAGCTAGCTCACAGTTTTTTAGTCTCCGGCTCACACATTTTTGTCTTGGCTCAGGAAGAATGACTCTAGAGCAAACTAATTTATGCAGTAGCCAAATCGCTCGCTCACAACTTTAACGCCAGTAGCTCACAAAGTAGAATTTTTGCTCATAAGACTCCACAGCTTAGAGGGAACATTGGAGGCAACCCCCAGATAGTATACATCTCACTCTTGCTTTCTGCTCAGCCCTCTCACTTGTCACTGCTGCCTTTATGGCAGAAAGCCAATAAGGAAGTAAAGGAGGAAAGGGTCATACAAGAATGAGTCTAGTCAGTAAAGTGATTAACTAAATCACGACAACAGCCAGCTCTAGGGAGCATTCTTGCCGCTCCCCTTCCCCCATAACTTGCAAGGCAAGAGAGAAAAACTGATTGCTCATTTTCCTTCCATCAGTGTAAGGGAAAGGGCCAGGCACTCAAAGCATGAAAGCTAGAAATGGAAATACCATCCATGCCTTATGTCTGCCCCAGCTAGACCCCAACCCAGCAGCTGGGTTTGCAAAGCTTGGGAAGTTGGATCCTCTTCACAGAGGCAGGAAAGGATGAGCTAGGAGTGAAATAAACCACACTGTTAGGTGCTCTCTCTGCTGCTGCAATTCAGTTGTCAGAGACTCTGCCCTGCTTTAAGCCACCACAGCTAGGTGCCTTTCACTGGCCAGGCAAGAAGGCACCTGGAAACCATCCAACTCTAAACTTCCATATTGGTAGTCTCTCCACTGCAGTCTCCTGCTCTGAGCTAGTAAAGTGAAGACAGAACAGTTTTTCCCACCATCAGCCTTGCCTCAAAAGCTGCCATGGGACAGTTTCCTGCACCGTGTTTATACATATGAACAAGGGCCAAATTAAGGGGACAGGTGCAATATTTCAGATGTTGGCTGATTGATCAGCCTACTAAATACAAACAGAGGATATTTATTCTGAGCAGTTTAGCACAGCAATCTAAAAAGGGACACATTGATACTTCTGCACAGAACAGGCCTATAAGCCACAGAACAGTGGACTATAACCCCCTGACCCCTTCCCCTGGTACCCAACCCCTCATTTCCAAATAGGCCTCCTTAACCCTGTTCTAAACTGGCGCCCATCCACCCTTGAAACAAGAGCTTCCTTTTGGGTAGATTCAGCACCCAGCCTCTACTTTGTGAAGCTGTAGCTCAGCAAGCAACACAAGTTGTAAGCCGTGCTGCTGTAAATCATCCCAAACGGGGGAGGGGGGGGGAGGAAAGAACATAATTGTCTGCTTCTAGTTGGGCTCAGCCCATTATTCTGGAAAGCACCCAAGGACGCTTTCCCACAAGACTCACGTGGGCAGTCGTGTTGGTCTGAAGCAGAAGAACAAAGTTTGAGACCAGTAGCACCTTTAAGACCAACAACACGAAACCTCACACCTTGAATAAAACTTTGTTGGTCTCAAAGGTGCCACTGGACTCAAACTTTGTTCTACCACAAGACTCAGATTCATGGTGTAGAAAATAGGCTGAAACAGACTGGCATGCCCAGGAGCAGTGATCAGGGTAGGCAAAAGTGGTTGTATGTTATGGAAAGCTGCACAGTGCATTAACTGCACCTAGGCTTAACCAGGGCCAGCAAAGCTTATGACACAGGCAAATACCCCAGGAAGAAGAAAAAATAAGGATCCACAAATATACTCAAGATGGTGAGGATTTCCTCCCCTCTTTGGCCAGTGCCACTCACTGCACAGCTCATTTATCCCGCCCCTCCCTTCTGTCCCACTCAGCTTCAACCCATGTCAAGTGCTAAACAACGATCTGTGCACAAGCTGCCCATGCCAGCGCCTTCCAGCCTGGGCAGGTCAAAGCAGAGATACTGTGTGGTAGACCACAAGCATTTGCATGTTGGCCACTAGAAATGAGGAGAGGGATCGCCTGCTCAGCATCACCCAGAACCTGGGGGGGGGGGGGGGGGGGGAGAAGCAGAAGCAATAATGGTCGCTGGAGAGACAGGCAGATATAAGGAAGAGGAAACAGCATAGAAGGGTCCCCCCCTCAGCACCAAAACCGCCAAATTATTGCACTTAAAAAGCGCTGCGGCCTCAATCTTCTTCTTTCCTTTCTTCTGTTCTTCACTTTCTTGCTAGCTGTGCTATGCAGCACAGCTGGAGCACGTCCTGCTAAAGGCAGGGCCGGCAAGAAACTGGGCAGCCTCCAAGGAGATAAGCCCCTCCCCGCCTGGATCAAAGCTGGAGCCGACCCTGAGGAGGGAGGAGGAGCTTATATCCCCGGACGTGAGGAATGTCCCACGAAGAACCACTGGAGAATGGGGATTTTCTATGTGTCGCTACATTTTCAGATGCACCTCTCAAGAACAGCAGCATACAGATGATCCGTTCCTGAACCTGGACAGGAAGATGGCAGAGAATTTTCACTTTTGCCATGTACTCCAAAGGCACTTGCCTCTGAAATCCAGCGTGAAGTCCTAGACTAGACCGCACACCCCTGGGACAGGCAACATAAATTTTGAGCATGGTCTGCTGCAGAAAAAGATGAGGGCTGTTCATCTCAGTGCCGTCTCCTGTGGGGAGGGAGAACTCACCTGGTGACAGAGAAAGGTCCACTTGCTATATACCACAATACATTACAGGCAAAAGAGACACCTCCTTTCTGATACAGTGCCCCTTCCCTTGAACCACCCATCTCCTAGTGGGTCCCGTTAGAAATGGCAGCCTAAGACAGTGCCATTGAACACTATCAAGAGCTGGTCTGGCAAGTGCCTGTGGTGAGTTATGAACATAAAATACACACGAACTGGGGAGGAGAGCATGGCGCATGAAAAAAAAAAGCATCCTCATACATCACTTGTTCCAAGGTGTTTCCCCTCATATATTCTTTATACTCAGTTCTTTGCAGTGCTGGTACAGAGAGCAAACCTTGTGGCCCCGAAGGCATTCAACCACAGACTGGACCATCCCAGCAGAACCCCCCCCCTCCCTTGCAGAGGAAACAAGGCGGGGCACAGCTTCCTGGGATCGCACAGCACCCACCACCAGTCAGCAGGCAGTAAAAGCCAAGGGTGGGCAAGACAGACCAGAAGGCTAGCCTCTGCTCTGCTGGAGTCCTTTTGACAGTGAGGCCGACCTGGTTACTCCAGAACCGCAGTCCCTCCTGCCGCCTCTAGAGCCGCTTTGATCTTCTCCGCTTCATCCTTAGAGACGTTTGCCTTGATCTCTTGAGGAAGAGATTCTACCAACTTCTTTGCCTGCCAGAGATGGAGAACAACTTAGTTGAGTAACAAAAAGGGGGAAATGCTGGATCTGAGACACTGCCTGCTCCTGACGTTTCCACACATTCCCCTTATCCCACACCCGGAGAAGGCCGGCCCCCAGAACGGGGACTTCTTGAGCTGAAACTACAGCATTTATTTTGCTAACTGGAAGTTCTTGGCATTAGTCTATGGGCGTTCTGATCAACTAAATATTTACAGAAATTTCAGAAGGGCTCTTGCTACACTGATGGTTACTATTCCTAGAATACTAATTCATTTTTCACCAGCTTTGACACAAGAGAACTCATGCCAAACTGCCCCCTCAGACTTCCTTCACGGTTACACTCCTCAGCTCAGTTTCTCCTTCTATTTGGAGTTTGCTGCCCCCATGTGACAAGAGTGAGTACTAACAACAGGGCTGGAAAGGGTATTCAGTACTTTTGTTAAAAAAAACCTTGTCCTTCTTTCAAGGAGCTCAGAATGCCATACATTGTTCTCCCCTACTGCACTTTATCATCACACCAACTCTGTGCAATAGGTTGGGCTGAGAGTGTGTGTGACTGGCCACCCAGTGAACTTAACGGCAGAGTGGGGATTCAAACTTGAGTCTCACTGGTATGTCAAATAAGTTGCAAAGGAGCACCTGCAGGTCCACTAAATGCACTATGAGAGCCTGGCTATTTTGGGAGCCCATTCTGCTTGATTACTTGTCATGTGTGCACCATGTGCAGAAACAGCCTTGCCTCTGTCAGGCCTTTATCTGATAAGCAAGTCTCACGGAGGTCAGCACTATCTTCTTACCTGGACAAGGTTCATGCCTGGCATACAGTTCTTCACCTCCTTGATGAGCTTCACCTTCTCTGCAGCCTTCACCTCGGTCAATTTGACAGTGAAAATGACCTGCTCTGGTTTCTTGGGGGCGTCTTCCTCCTCTGCTGCCTGGGGGGAAAATTTCACTCACCATCTGCAGGTGTAACCACCCCTCTCATCCCAGAAGTTTCATAGAGCATCGGCAGCATGTTTGCTTAGGTCAGAGCCAAACAACAGCCAGATTTGGGCCTGCCTTTCATTACTACCTCTCCTGTATATGTGTGGAATTGCTGGACAATGTGATGCTGGGAGGAGAAGCTTAATTAGGGTTGTGGGTCACAGGCAACTGTGGCCCTAAGCTGCTCTATCACCAGTCTGGGCAATGAAGTTCTTTGCAGAAACAAAGCTTAAGTTGCTGCTTACTAATGCAAAGTCAATTCTGGATGAGATGTTTGACTTTTATATGGAACGAAGTTAAGAGTCCAATAGCACCTTTAAGACCAACTTTGTCCTACTGCTTCAGACCAACACCTTGATCTGACTTTTATATACTAAGACCTAGCTGGACAGCACAGATAGTCTTGTTTTGACCACACGGGTTTCAGCTTGGTTCTAAGTTCGTTAGCAGTCTTGAGATCAGCCCTGACCTGGAGAGCTCAGGCTAGTCTGATCTAATCAGATCTCAGAAACTACGCAGGGTCAGCCCTGGTCAGTATTTGGACGGGAGACCTCCAAAGAATACCAGAGTCATGACACAGGTACGCAATGGCAAACACCTCTGAACGTCTCTTGCCTTGAAAACCCTATGGGGTCACCATAAGTTGGCTGTGACTTGACGGCACTTCACACACACACACACACACACACACACACACACACGATGTAGATGGACAGTATAGGTTGGCTTGTTTTGTCCACACTATGATCAAGGTGGGAGATATGGTAGTTGTGTGCAAGAGTTCGATACTCTTCAGACACAAAACTACTGGCTTTGGCTTTAGGGTTTTGGGTCACGGGCAACTGTGGCCGTAAGCTGCTCTCTCACCAGTGCCCTCGTAACTTCGGGGACTACGGATAAGACTGGATGTTCTGCTGAATGTAGTTTCTGCAGTCACTTTCTGCATAATTTGGTTGCTGATCTGAGGCAATGCACACAACTGGGATCTCTGGACTGAAAGGTTGATGTTTCTTGCTCTTCTTTGTCAAAGGCCTGCTTTGTGGATTCATGGAGGAGCTTAGGACTCTGAGGTAGTATGTGTCAAGGTATCTAGAATGCAAGGAGCAGAAGGATCCAACTGACTGGACATGCCAGCAAGCCGATTTAAAGGACTATGCCACTGCAATAAAGGAGTTCTCTCCTCCATCAGCCTTGTATTCATGCATTATATTTTGGCTTAGTTATTCTGGATGGCTAACTGCTCACTATATCAAAGCACCCTGACACTAAGCCATCTACAGTTCACTGGAACCCAATGGCAAGGGTTTGTTAACATGGACCCAAGCACTTTTAAAGCACATTTTTAAAGAAAAGCTTTTAGGGATTGGTGTAACTTCTAGGATTGGTCTTATTAGTAGCTTTGCTCCTTATGTGTAAGAATTACTCTGCTGTTAGCTTTTATATACTTGTAGTTATGATTTTGAGTTCTCTGGAAAGACAGGACACAGGCAAATAAAAGCAGCATAGGGACTGCAATGCCAGGAACAGCAGCTAAAACACACTCGCAGAGTTAGCAAGGGACTCCACTCATTACCACACTCCTATCACTGCTTACTGGATTTTTATGGAAGACTGTTCAGCAGAAACAAGAAAGAAAATGTCATCAGGCAAAGAAACAACACTGATAAAAGATTACGATAAGCTGGAAGGTTAAAATCTTCCCCCACTGGTTTTTGAATGTTGTGGTTTCTAACAGCAGCAGAAAAGGTAAGAGTCCAGTAGCACTTTAAAGACTAACAAACTTTGTGGTAGGGTATGAGCTTTCGTGAGTCATTGCTCACTTCTTCAGATATCTTCAGGTATCTGAACAAGTGAGTAGTGACTCACAAAAGCTCATACCCTATGTCATGATCTGTGCAGGACTGGGAGCAGGGCCTGGTCCCAGGAGAGACCCACATGGCAGTGAAAGCAGACGGCCTACCATCCCCATAAGGCTTAGCAACGGGCTATAGCCAATCAGAGGACAGAGATTCTGTGAGGAGACTGTGATATACTGTGAGGAGGTTCGGTCTTAGCTGTTAACTGTGGAAAACGGGGTTCTTTCATCTCTCTGCGGCCTGGTCACTGTGGGGACAGGCTGGTCCGGGGGAGAGAAAGATCTCACTGCTTTTCGTCTCTCTCTGCGGCCTGATCACTGTGGGGACAGGCTGGTCTGGTGAGAAGAAAAGATTCCCCACTTGGCTCAGCGTGAGTGTTAGGCAGGCTGTGGGCCTGGAAGTAGTAACCAGTTAGGAATAGTAAAACGTAGCTGCGTTAGATTCTGTTTATTTTGCCTTTTAACCACATATCTTTTTAAAGCACCTTGTCTTGTCTTGTTTTTCCCCTGCCCCAGAACTGTAAAAATAAACCCTTTCTGTTTCACTGTTTCACTGCCTTGGTCATCACGCTCATGTTTTTTCGGCTGTAAAAGGGGCATTTTGGATGGGCTTGAGAGGGTACCCTGGGCCTGTTCAAGGGACCGAAGTCCAGGGTGGTGGCGGAAGAAGGTGGAGACCCCCTGGGGTCATGACACCCTACCACAAATTTTGTTAGTTATTAAGGTGCTACTGAACTCTTACACTTTTCTACTACTACAGACAGACTAACATGGCTACCCAGGGGTCATTTTGTAGAAAAAGAGGTGCAGGAGCTCATTAGCGTAACTCATTTGCATATGCCACACCCCCTGACATCACCGGAAGTGTGTCAGAAGGCAACACCAACCGCTCAGGCTCCACTGGACTGTCTTGGATTGCTAGCTATTGTGTGTGTGTGGGGAAGGAACGTGCAGATCTGTCCTCGCAGAGGAGGGAGAGCTTATACCTGAATAAAACTTGGGTCTTAAAGGTGCCACTGGACTGTTTTGGACCGGGGGGGGAAGGGGGGCTCTGCAACTTACCTGTCTGCTTCTTGCTCTGAATGAGGGCTGCTGGGAGCAGAGGGTGGGGCTTGTTACATGTGCCCGCCCCCTGGGATCTTTACCGCCGGAGCTCCGCTCCTGCAGGAAATGACCCCTGCGGCTACCTATCTTGATCTATCTCCATTTAGGGGAATAAGACAGAGAAAGTCTGGCTTGTTGAAAATATGGTTCCATAGAGTGTTTGGCCCATCTCATTTAGTGAACATCATCCCCCAGAGACAAAATGGCCTTTTAAATTCTGTCTGAGCAACTGTTCTCAACCATACATCCATTGCATTTGCAAATAATTATTTAGAGCAGATATGAAAAATGTCTGGAAATTTTGAAGCCTCCTTATTTTCAGGGAGAATGGAAATATATGCTATACTTTGTGTCCTATCAAACCTAAACTTATTTTAGTGATTTAATAACAAAAAAGAAACATTTATTTATAACTTTACTATTTGGCATATTTATGGAATTTAAAAGTATAAATGCCTTCATTTTCTATAAGAAAAATTGCAAGTATATCAAATACTAGAGAAGGAGTTGCAAACTGCCACAGTAACACATGAATCTTTGCTTTCTGCCCTCTGAGAGTTGGGAAAAAATAATATATTGAAAGTATAAAAAATTCTGTAGTAAACAAAAGAAAGCCTATTATATGGATAGAAACTCTCAGAATCACAATGGGTAGGACTGCCGGAATGTTTGGATATGAAGCTAAACTTTATAACATTGAAAACACAACTCTTTAATAATGTATTATCATTAAACACATTAATTGCTGCCAAAATTATTTACATTTTAAACAAAAAAAAATCTTGAAAATATTATACATGTAAGTAGCATAAACTTGGGTTTTTTCCCTAGCATCCCTCAAAATTTCCCAGTTTTTCCACTGGAAAACTTGAGAAAGCCCTTAGAGCTTTTCATACTGTACATTTTGAATGTGAAAACCTTGCCTTAAGAAGCATTTTGCTCAATCTAAAAGAGAAAATATTTAATAGGAGGCTTTTGTCAGTGCTCTCCAAAATTTCCCCACTTTCCATTGAAAAAAGTTGAATAAAAGGCCTCGCAGGGGAAAAACTGTGGGGTTTTTTTTACCATGAATTTTTCTGGGCCATCGCATCTTTAGTTTGGGGGGGGGGGAATCATCTGCCCCTAATGCTGCCATCACTGTAACACTGTGCAACAGCTCTGCTTCTCCCTTAAAAAGCCAACGATTGTTTGGATGCAAGACTTAGGATATACGATAGAGGATTGGTCTAAAATATGGTTAACTGCAAGAAAATTGAGAGCGATATCTTATAAGGAAAATGTGTTTAAAATGTTTCACCGGTGGCATTGGTCTCCGGACAAAATCGCCAAATGTTATAAGAATGCACCCATAAATTGTTGGAAATGTAAGCATAATGTGGGCACCTTCTACCATATGTGGTGGAGGTGCCCCAAAGCCCAACAATACTGGCAGAAGACGTATAAGATGTTGACAGGTATGTTTGAGGTAGTATTACCTTTTAAACCAGAAATGTTTCTGTTAAATTTAATGCCAGAGAAGTTGAAAATGGAAGAAAAGTATGTAATTGCATTCATTATAACAGCAGCTCGTATTCTGTTTGCCAAAAACTGGAAACTAGAAAGGATACCATCCCAAATAGACCTGATTGCTAAAATACAAGAAGTAGTTGAAGTAGATAAATTAACTACAATACTGGAAAATAAAGATATGGAAATATTCAATGCTAGATGGGTAAAGTTTTATAAATGGACGAAAGAAAATAAAGTACAATGATAGATTGTGATGACTCTGTTAAGACACTGATGAATGTAGAAGTGATATATGCATGATGTAATGCATAAGAAAACCACAATAAAAATATTTTTTTTAAAAAAGCCAATCATTACTGTCTGTGTTAACCACTAGGCAACAATAAGCATCCCTGGCTCTGCTTCTCCCTCTTGTAGGGTCAACAAGCAGTTGTCATTGCACTGTGTTCATACAATATAGTGCTGTAGGGCATGCAGGTAGTTCTCAAACAAAGTACACTTCTGGCATGTTCCTTTGGTGCATTACTTACAACTTGCTGGCCTGGGGTAACTGCTATTCAGTCCCAGGGGATGGCAAGTTACAAGGCTTATCTCTTACCGGGGCTGCAGGTTGTCCTGATGGCATCATGCCTGCCATTGACATGAGTCCCATGTCTTGGATCTTCAAGGTTTTCTGGAAAAGCAGACACAGGAAACATGATCAGACCATTCTTCATGTGTTCCTTATACCCAAGAGGCCAGGAAAGCCACTGCACCCCATCCCTACTTACATATGCACACCCCCTACAAATCAACAGTGCGAGCTGTGCCCCTTCTGCCACTGCTCTCTATGTATATTGCCGTTTCTTGGGCTGCGGTCACACGGAGCATTAGCCATGCTACAGAGATGGAAGATAGGCGGATTTTCCGGACGCGATCACACCGCAACATCTGGGAAGCGTAGAGCTCCCATGGCGAACCCGAGGCTTCCTGCCGAAGATGCGGAGTTAAAAACTAGTACCTCCGAGGTACTAGTTTCTGGAAACCGCGGGGCAAGGGCTGGCATCTGATCGCGTTTCTGGTGGTGGCATCCGGCGCCTACCCATGTCCCTTCGCAAACAGGGTCCCCCCCCCCCCACAACTCCACCAAAACTT
>NW_015176014.1:207273-212169 GCF_001447785.1 Gekko japonicus | reverse complement strand
GGGGCAAATTCCCCCCCCCCCCCCCCCCCCCCCCGCGATATCCGGCCCGTGTGACCGGGGCCTTGATAAGGCAGCCACTCTGCTCATTGTGCAAATACCATACCTTCAACAGCTCATTGAGGTCAGAGATCTCCAGCAGGGTCAGGCTAGCAATGTCCTGAACTAATTGCTGAATCTTGGGTGAGTACTCTTTGGGGGCATTGTCCAAAGGAGGGCTTGCCAGGGCTTCACTTCGCTGGAAGCATGTAGCCTTCAGCATCCTTACAGCACAGGCTCGTGGTTGATGCTGCCTACATAAAAGGGGGAAAATGGAGCATTACACATCCCAAGACAAAGATGTTTGTGCAGCAGGTGCATACAGGTTCAGATGGCTATAGACTCCTGCCTTAAGGGGAAACACTGAACCAGGACAGACCTGCTTCCCCCCTGGACAATATCAGTAACAGCAAATGGTATAGAGGGGGCAGAGGATCCAACTCCCAACAGAGGTGAAGCTGCAGTTTTAACATCCAGTTTGACAAATTACCCACGTAGAGCTAGAAGGCATTTTCAGATGGCTAAAGAAACTATCCTAGTAAGACGCAGATTGGGAATTGCTTCACACTAATAGAAATTGAGCCAACTTCAGAGGACAGCAGAAGACAGGAGGGCCTGGCGGGAGTTGGTCCATGGGGTCGCAAAGAGTCGGACTCGACTGTGCGACTGAACAACAACAATAGATACACATTGGGATAAATACCCAATCATGTGTTAGAGGATAGCAAAATGGAGGAGAAAATCATATATGTTGCCCTGATCACAAAAGGAAGGGAAAAATGAAAATGTGATGACAGAGAGAATGACTTCTTTCATGCATGATGTACTTGTTATAGTACTCCGCCTCCACCAATACATGTTAAAAGTACAAAGTAAAAGTAGACAGTGGAGATTTCCCGACAGGAAGTACAATGACTGGGTAAATTTAAGCACACACTCCTATTTAAGAGCAAAGAAGTGCCCAGGATCAGAGCAAAGTCCAGCAGAGCCAAATAGTTACAGTGTCAGACTAGGACAATGAGGGTCAAATTCCCACTCTGTTGTGAAAACTTGCTCAGTGATCTTTAGCCAGTCATACACTCAGACTAACCTACCTCACAGAGTTGTTGGAACAATACAATGGAGAAGGGAAGAATGTTGTTAGCTATTTTGGGTCCCCATTGGGCAGGGTATAAATGAAGTTTTAAAAAGTCCAACACTGACTTTCCTTCCAACACCACCAGCAAACAGAAGATCTTAGGCAGTCCATCACAAACTGCCCACTGGCTCACCAACAGACCAGAGTCAATCTTCTGCTAATTCCTTATACAGTAGTTGTGAGGTATGAACAGGAAGTTTCCAATTCAAAGGTCACCTCAGCCATGAAATTAGGTGGTGCTAACCATGCACCTACCTCTCCACAATAACTTCCCACTACTCCCCCCCCCCTGAAATATGCATGCCTTAGAAAAGCAAGGCATCGCCTCGATCTACTGTTGCTGGAGCCTTTCAGCAACAATTCCTCAGCCCACAGGGATTTCCCAAAGTCAGGCACAGTATGCTGGCCTTGAGATTTCCGAAACCACTGATCTTCCATGATAGGATGCTACTGCCCAAAGGCTGCGGGTATGGATGCTCCTCCGATAATGCCACACAGATCGTGGGGATTTTGCTCGTCGGCCTGTGGCTCACGTGAGAATCCCAAACCAGGGTGACCTCTAGCCCTCCCTGGGGTCCTTCTGCTCCCCGTTGTTCCCTCTCCCCGCCAGCTCCTCATACCGCAACAGAAGGCGGATAGCGGTCCCTAGCCGCCCCGTGGGCAACATAGCCATGGCGGGAGCTGCAGGAGGCGGCAGAAGGAGACACCGGCGGCCTCCTCTCTCTCACGCGTGCGGGGCGCCGAGAGGGCGTTCTAGCCGTAGCATCTTGATGGTTTTCCAGAGCTGCCCAATCACCGCCGAAAATTGTTACATCGCTAGGCTTGACGGATGTGACGTCTCGAGTCTTTGAGGTTTACGGCGCTGGGTTTGATCGAGAGCTGAATCCATAGATTTATATCCCAAAGTCCTAGACCGACATTTACATTGTTTGGAGGTGATGTTTCCTAGGTTGCTTTTGATGCTGTACTTTTTCATACTTCCGGGATTAAAAGTGGCAACTGTTTATGCGGGGGGAAAGGGAGGGAGGAATCCAGTACTTACATGTAGCGGTGATTGGGCAGCGCAGCATAGTCTCTTTTCCCCTCAGTAGCCAGAAACAATTGCAGAAGTCTGTGCTCTGGTCTTATTTTTCATTAAAAAAATATGTATGAGGCTTTAATTCGATTTAAAAATACTTACATAAGGTCTATTAGCATCCCTACATTGCGGGGGTCTTCTGTATGTGGGGGCGGGTCTGAAAGTGGCCTACGATTTAACTGCAGTGTGGAATTATTCCCATATCGCCGTTGGGGAGAGTGGCTTGAAGTGAAGTTAGTCTGTGACAACCCTGCAAAGTAGTTCAGTATTATAGAATTATAAACATCTGATACTTCGAAGCTGCCTTTCTGTACAGCAATCAAAACTGTACTTTGAAATGGAAGTTGCGTTCCAGATCGTTTCCTGCTGGTAGCTATTTTGCATTTACAAAAGTTCTCAGGCTGCAGAATTAATTTAGTTAAACATACCGTTTCCATCACCTCCTCAGTTTCCCCTCCAAATCCAAAGGCAGCGCCGTGCCTTGTGAAGAAGAAGAGGAGGAGATTGGATTTATACCCGTCCCTTGACTACCCAAAGGAGTCTCAGAGCGGCTTACAAACTCCTTTCCCTCCCCCTCCCCACAATAGACACCCTGTGAGGTAGGTGGGGCTGAGAGAGCTCTGACAGAAACTGCTCTTTTTCAAGAACAGCTCTTATCAGAACTACGGTTTGCCCAAGGTCATCCAGCCAGGTGCAAGTGGAGGAGTGGGGAATCAAACCCGGTTCTCCCAGATTAGAGTCCTTGCACTTAACCACTACACCAAATGACACCTTGTATGTAGATGCACAGCATTTCAGAAAGCATGAAGATTCCAAATCAAATCGTAAACTGGATTATGACTCTAGAGAGCAATCCTAACCAGGTCTACTCCAGGGTTTATTCTAACATGTGGTAGGACACATTTTGTACAGTACAAAAATAAAATGGGCAGTAGGAAAATATTTTTTTGTGCAATTCGCAAAATGGACTTTAAAAAGGAACAAGGTTATTGTTTAAGACAGGTGGATGAGAAAAAAGGTAAATAAACAGAAAATTAAAATGATTACTGTTACCTCAGTCTTCATCTCCCTTATATATAAAAGCCGAATTGTGGTGGCACTTCCCTAGAACATTCCACACACTCTGGAATTGGTTGGCGCCCTGCTGTGTCACTCAGAACCTGTCCCTATCTACTGGCTGCATTGCTTGAGTCTCGCCTCCAACATTCTAAACACTTTGCTGTTCTTCCCCCCCCCCCATAGCCAGTCAGAACACAGAGGTTATTTGCATATGCAGCCTCATTGGCCTTTGCCTCGGAACACAGAGGTCATTTGCATATGCGACTTGATTGGCTTTTGCCTCTAACATTCTAAACAGTTTGCTGTTCTGAGGTAAAATGTGTCCAATCTCCAGGTGAGGGCTGGAGATCACTCAGAATTATAACTGCTTTCCAGATGGCAGAGATCAGTTCCCCTGGATAAAATGGTGGGCTCTGTATCCTTATTTGCTGCTGAGGTGGCCCCTGTGTGAGCCAATGTGACGTAGCAGTCATGGCTTCAGAGCACGGGAGAGGCTGCAGGTGTGTGGGGGGTGGAAAGCTGAAGAGTGAGGGGGAAATAAAGGTAGGTTGATGATTGGCTGGGAAGGAGATAGGGTTGCCAACTTCAGGTGGGAAATTCCTGGAGATGTGAGGGATGAAGCCTGGAGAGGGTGAGGTTTCAGGAGGGGTGGGACCTTGGACTGGTACAAAGCCATAGACTCCACCCTCCAAACCAACCATTCCCTTCTAGGGAACCATCGTTGCCAATCTCTAGGTGAGGGATGGAGATCACTCAAAATTACAACTGTTCTTTAGGTAGCAGAGATCAGTTCCTCTGGAGAAAATGGTGGACTCAGTGCCCTGCTGAGGTCGCCACAGCAAATTGACACTGAGTATCCAAGGCCGGGGCACCCACCCAGAGCCTCTTTCTAGAGTTCGTTGTATTTATTTCCACAACGGGACTTTTCCCTAGTAACTGTATATTAATGATACATTATTGGGATCAACTACTTGAGACTAGTCAAAAGAATTAACTCATATTGATCTTTGAAAATGAAACAATAAATGCAAGTTACGTAGGAATACAAACGCAGAACAGAAAACAACTCCCGTTGTGCCATGTCTAAATTTCCTTTGTTTCAAGATGGTTGGATTATCACCACCAGGGACAGGGTGAGATGAGCAATGTTGCTTGCCACCCTCTTAGAAAAGTCCTTTAAACCACAACTGCCCTCTTGCTTTAATTGTGTCTTTCATTCTATGCTCTCTTCTACTCATCCATAGAAGCACTGTTGTCCTTGGATCCCATTCAGTCAGTGGCGGCATATTGTGATAGACATACAGATATTCATTTACTGACTCAACTAAGACTGTTTCTGTTTATGGGCTTCAGTGTGACACTTTTACTGATGAGTCATTCAATCAGGGGTCATTTCGTAGAAAAAGAGGTGCAGGAGCTCATTAGCATAACTTATTTGCATATGCTATACCCCCTGACATCACCGGAAGTGTGTCAGAAGGCAACACCCACCGCTCAGGCTCCACTGGACTCTTTTGGATTCCTAGCTATGGGGGGGGGGGGGACACACACAGACCTCCCCTCACAGACGAGGGAGACCTCTGTC
>NW_015176014.1:200399-207225 GCF_001447785.1 Gekko japonicus | reverse complement strand
GGGGACACACGCAGATCTGCCCTCACAGAGGAGGGAGAACTTGTACCTGAAGGGGGGCTGGGGGGGGCTCTGTAACTTACCTGGCTGCTTCTTGCTCCTCGTGGCCCAACTGAGGGCTGCAGGGGGCGGGGCTTGTTGCATGTGTCTGCCCCCTGGGCTCTTTACTACTGGAGTTCTGCTCCTGTTTGCTTCTGCAGGAAATGACCCCTGCATTCAGTATCAGCACTTATGAGGCTTAGCTGCAAGAAAATGGACCAAATGGGACAATGTCATCTTGCAGGTTTCATCAATGTTTTCAAGTGTCTCATCATATTCTAGTGAAAGTACTACTAGGTTGAGGTCTGTACCTAGCAATTTGTGAACAGCTTCCAGGTTTAGTGAAGGTTGCAGAGTGGCAAATGGCTTTATAATCAGCAACAGATCAGCATAAACTTCCAAGTGCTGACTCAGGAACTCAACAAGTGAGTCAGCAACTTCATTACAGATCACACCAATAACTCTCCTGTCAGATATGTACTGGTGGTGTTTTTGGACTCTCTTCCAATGATGAATAGAGTCCAACTTGGCATGTCTTTTGGGTAAGCAAAAGGAAGTGGTGTGTTGTTGAAGGGGTGCCTGTTGGTCGACATACAGGGGAATGATCCCCTGTAGCGTAACACAGAGGTCTGCTCAGGTAGATGCACTTTGGGCTTCAGTACTGAAGCATCTATATTTTGTGACAGCTTTAGAACTTTCTGTCCCTAGTACGCCATATAGAACTCACAGTAATAGTCAGGGGAGTGCATTCTCTGTCTCGACAACCAAAATAAGAAACAGAAAGAATATCTTAGTTACATAAATGATTGTTGAGGACTGAGATTCCCTGTAAAACTGAGAACACACTCCCCTGACTATTATTGTGAGTTCTGTATGGCATACTAGGGACAGAAAGTTCTAAAGCTGTCGCTAAATATAGAGTCCTCACAAATGGCTGCTCGGTGTTGTCCTTGTTTACTTTATCTGCATATCTCTGCTATGAGGGTTTGGGAGGAATAGATTTTCCTATCCTCTTCTTCCTGTCAATCTCTTTGTCTTAATTTCTCTAGTCATTCTCATTTCTTTTTCCCTCTTTCACATTTCCCCCCAGTTAGAACTAATTTAGGCAGTGCTCACAGGTTTGTGGATTTTGTGCTAGCACTGTCTTCTTGTGCAATAGGAAAAAAAGCTTAGAATAAACCCTGGTCTACTCATAATCCTATTCAGTTGGGTTCACTCCCAGGTAAATTCTTTAGGATTACACGGCTAGTTCCCCTGTCTCTATGGTTTCATTGCTGGGACTAACCAGCTAACTATTGATTAACTGAGCCAACTTCAGAGGACGGCGGAAGACAGGAGGGCCTGGCGGGAGCTGGTCCATGGGGTCGCGAAGAGTCGGACTCGACTGTGCGACTGAACAACAACAAAGGTTGCCTGAGCAGCTTTACTTCGTTACCCGGCTGGCACTGGGGTTTGCAACAAGGGAAACAGAGTTAGTAATGGGAAATAGACAGGGGTTTGGTTGATAGTTAGGATGGTTGCATTTTGTGAGAAGAAAGTACATGAATCTTGCAGAATGGAGAAAATCTGCATGTGTTCCTGAAACATATATGGAGCTCTTCATTGGTTGTCTGGTGGGTTTATGTGTCCATATGTTAATTCCAGAATGGTAGTACTCGTCTGGTGGCACCTTAAAGACTAACAAAAAGGCTGCACATCTGAAATTAAGACTGACACTGACATTGTGTGATGTATGTGGTTTTGTTGCTGTGAAAACAGTGCCTCAAAGTACACTGAATGTGTATGGAAATGATCTCTATTACACCTCAGAACGCATGAGTGTTGCCATCCAGTAAACATTCTCTGGAAATGCATCCACGTTAAATTTTTCTGAAAGGATTTAACAATATTCAAAGTTAGTGGTGACCTTTATGACTATTGGTATTTGATGTGTTTTAGCACTACGAGTAAGCTAGGATCTCTACAGAGCACATAAGTGATGCCCTCTTTAACCACAGGGCATGCAGTCTAATCTAGCCCACGCACAGAAATAGCTTGGTAGTGTTCTGTTTATAGACTGATCTGATCTGCCTTCTCCTTAACAAAGGACTTCTTTCACTAGGTGCACCACCAGAGACTTGCATCACCCTGTGCTCAGTCTGCGTTAGCAGCTAATGAGAAAGAAATGAGGAGGGAGATGCAGTTCAAACACTCTACAGAGCAGGAACCCAACAAAGCTTCTGTGGAATGTTGTATATTTAAGATTAGTTCCACTTTACCAGAGGCTTTAGTGGGCACCTATAGGCTTCATCAAGGATATAACATGCCGGACTTTGCTGTCCCATGTGGTACACCAGTGTGACACAGCCAAAAAGCAAGTAATTACATTAACCTGATCTTTTAGTCCTGGCACACGTTCTTTATATTGAATTATTTCTTAAAGTCAAAGACCAGTTCTAAAATACATACAATAGCACCACTAATACATAACGTTCTTTAGGGTTAATATGGATAGATTTAAAATGTTGGCATTTTCAGTTTCCCCCGTTAAATGGCACTGCCCATTGATTCCAACCATAACAAGCCAGAAAGTACTCAAATGATAGTTCACAACAAAAGGAAATGGGATGTTTTATTTTAACGTACTCCATTCCTTCACTTGTTCCTCAATGGACAATGGTGACACACACTATACTAGTTCCAGCATTGCAATAATCAGAGAATCACATATTTGCAGAGTCTTTTCAGTTTAGGAGATCCAAGCCAAGATTCCAAAGACATCAGAATATTGAATCAAAATAAGAGTTGAGGCTACATTTAAAAGCCAACAACTTTTACTGTGGCATGCTTTTTTGTACATGACCCTATTACATCAGAAGTAGGAAGCTGACAGTCAGATGATCAGAATATAGAAAGATGTTCTCGTGAGAATGAATGTGGTTTAGCAGGAAGGGTCTGAGCTGCAGATACAAGAACAGCACATGCCTTCCCCAGACAAGTGTATCTCAGCATAATCTCCTTTGCTTTAACAAATCTAGCTTAGTGCATTAGTGCAGGGCTGGAGGGCATCAGAAGGTGGACAGCAGCCCTGGGAGAACAGAAGGAGGCAGCCTATCTCCTGCAGCAGGTGCTGCCAAGATGCTGGTTTCTCCCATGGCAGAGAGGAACAAAGAACCTATCCTGGAGGTTCTGGCTGACTATGTAGATGAAACAAGTTCAGCTTTTGGGCTGGAACTAGGATCTGGGACTGGACAGCACGTAGTGCACTTTGCCCAGGCTCTACCCAGCGTGACCTGGCAACCTTCCGAAATCAGTTCAGCTTCTCAACAGAGGTACACTTGGGAGTCTGGTGCTGCCAGCAGGGGTGGACTATTCTCTCCCTTGTTGCCATGAGATAGAATTGTGTTAAATACAAAATCTTCACTTTCGTTATTACCCTGTTCTGTCTCAGTTCAGTTGTGAGTAGCCGCTTAGAGGGGTGGTTCCTTTGGATCTCAGTTTGTAGCAGAGCAGAAAGAATAGTTAAGAACTGCATAAAAATACTTGTGTTCTATGGCTTATAAAAACAGCTAGGTCATTCCCTGTTTTATGATGAATAGAGTCCAACTTAACATGTCTTCTGGGTAAGCAAAAGGAAGTGGTATGTTGTTGAAGGGGTGCCTGTTGGTAGACATACAGGGGAATGATCCCCTGTAGTGTAACACAGAGGTCTGCTCAGGTAGA
Organism: Gekko japonicus; assembly: GCF_001447785.1. Classification (NCBI taxonomy): domain Eukaryota; kingdom Metazoa; phylum Chordata; class Lepidosauria; order Squamata; family Gekkonidae; genus Gekko; species Gekko japonicus. Next base: position 203,487 of record NW_015176014.1, on the reverse strand, counting down.
TGCACTTTGGGCTTCAGTACCTAGTGTTGCTAAGACTACTTAGTCTGGTTATGCATACTCTTAAAACAGTTATGGGTGTTGTGTGCCAGATTAAAACACAAAAAATAAGCCACAGTTTGGAATTGTGACGTGGGAACAAAGAGACATTGACCATATTGCATTGAGCTTAAAAGGTCCAGTAGTCAGCTTTAATTTGGGGGCAGGCCATAAGGATTTTTTTCAGACAGCTAACCAATATAAGCACCAGCTGCATTTTATCATGTTTCTAGTCCAAATTCCTGTCAAAAAAGGACAAGCGGTTTTTTAAAAACACTATCAGAGAGATACTTGCCATCCTATGATATTGTCTGACTGCATCTGAAGCCAGTGCCGCTTTTGGGGAGACTGGGACCATTTGGTGACAGCATGGTAGAAAAACGTATGACTCTCACCTTTGTCTACAGCATCTGTGCTTACATCCGTGCCACCAAAGTGACCAATGTCCGAGAACCCCTGACCATCGATGTGTCACAGCCCTGGAGTCAGTGGGCTGGCCTGGGGCAGGGCTGCTGTGACTTCATTGTGATCATCAACCTACTACACATGACTGAACAAGGCCTGGAGGTGTGACGGGGGGGGGAGTGGGAAACAACGGTGGGACCTGACCGTCTCACTGGGCTACTAATTGGGACTCTGTGGATTGCGTAACATCAGAGGAACAGGGTAGAGCCTTTTCCGACTCCCTGTTTTATGTTGCAGGGGATGTTTAAAGGTATAGGACAACTGCTGAAACCTGGAGGCATTTGCCTGGCCTACGGGGTGAGTATAGAAAAGTATTTCTTATATAAACATCAGTCACCAACATTTACAATAGAATTCCTGTCTCTCTGAACCATGTACTATCCCAGTGTCTACTCCATTTATATATCAAAAACTGTATAGTATGTTAGATTACAAAAGATGTGAACTTCACCAGTTATTCACCCTGATTGACTGTAAGTAAGGACATCTTCTGAATGCATATGGAATTTAGTAAGAAGTGATTTAATTCTACTTTGTTCTGGCCGTGTGTTGATCATGTCCAGAAGGCGCTGTTGACTTCCGACTTAGTGCTAGACGGAACAGTGAAAAGGAAAGATGAGATGTTCCCCCCCAGTCTAAAGGAAAAGGAGATCGGATTTCCCTCCAGCCCTTAAAAGAAAAGCTGCTCTCTCCTATAAAACGCTGGCCGCGGCAGCACAGTATGCATACATTATTGAAGGACAAGGGAGCAAGTAGCAGTAACAAATTCCACCAGTAAAGGACCACGGGGACTTACTATCCATAATTTCCTGTGCCTGAAGATCAAAAAGCTGACATTATCACTTCAAGCTTTCTTTGTCAAAAACAAGGAAGGCCATTTCTATTCCACCAACAGGGAAACAGTATGATTCAGCAGTATTTAATAGGTTAGATCCTGTGATCTATTTCTATAGGTAAAAAGGTACTTCCCAGCGGTGATGGGGTTGACCAATTTCACTTGCTAATTGTAGACCCCCACATCACATTTAATGTCATTGCAGCAGGGCGGGCTTGTACCCCAGAGACATTGAAGGAGTTTGGAAGTAAGGCAGAAAAGTTGAATTCCACTTGCAGATTTCAAGAAATTTAGCTCTTTTGAAGTTGTTGGTTACTCCTCATCTTGCTGTGCCTTTATACTAGGGGTGGCCAAACTGCAGCTCGGGAGCCACATGTGGCTATTTCACACAGTCTAATTTAATGTTAATAAAAAGCAAATATGCATATTTTCAATAAAAACGTGTATAATATTCATGTCTCGCAGCTCTCATACAGCTGACGTTTACTCTTTGTGGCTGTTACGTTAAGCAAGTTTGGCCACCACTGCTTTATACTAAACCACTGCCCTAAGAACGCCACAGATTACTCCTATCTGTAGCAGCCAAGTAATTCTGATTCTGTTTCCACTCCACAGCCTTTTGCCATGAATGGGATCATCCTACCAGAATGCAATGTGCAGCTAGATGAAATGCTTCAGGCCAGGTAAATTAGAGCTGAAGGACTGGATCTTACTTCTTTAGGACCACCGAAACCCTAGCGAGATCCGCCAGAAGGGAAGCACAGAGACTTATGTGCAATGTTTGTTTACAAGTTCAGCATTCAACTTCTAGCATAACAGCACAGGTTATAGAAAGTGGGAGTTTATATTCGACCATCAGCCTATTCTCCCCCTTCTTAGGGACAAGGCCTAAGGACTGGATTCAAAGAAGGAAGCTCTGCTCACTGTACTTTTTTCAATGGCAGGAACCCCGAGTGGGGGCTGAGAGATGTGGAGGAGCTTCGTCAGCTGGCCAACACCAATGCGTTATGGCTTGAGCGGATGGTAAGAGGCAGAAGCCAGCCCAGACTCTCACAAGGAACAGTGCCCTACAACTGCAGAGACTCTGCCCCCATGCCTTGTCCCTGGCGATCTCTGTGATCCTTGTTTTCCCCACCTTGTCTGCATGAATCCCCTCTTCTACAGCTCAACAGGTTATTTTTCTTCCTCAGGTGGAGATGCCTGAATATACCAAATGCCTGATCTTTCGCCGGAGGCAGTTATCTGAATGCTAGCTATTGGATAGCAGCAGCAGCAGCAGAAGAAGAAGAAAATAGGATAGCAATATTTACAGGAAGGATGTAAAAATTAAACACTGAAATCAAAGTGGATGTCTCTGATGTTTATTCACAGATGGGGTTCTGTAAAGGGGCTTGGGGAACTGCTCTCCCAGTTCAAAGCTGCAGAAGGGCTCCTACCCTCAGGCCACATGCTGAGCGCGACAGTCACACATCACAATAGCTGGCTCTGCAGAACGCCTCTGCAGGCAGAACTAAAACTTAATACAGCGCTCATGAGAAAGCACAGACTGAAAAAAGTTTTAAATACTTTATTGTCACTGATTCCATTCTGTCTATGCCAGCACTAAATATGAGAGATGAGTCTTCAAAAGCGGAGAGGATGGAGAGGGGCTAGGACAGAATACAGGGAACGAAAGAGATAACAGTCCTGGAGGAGGCGGAATAGGTTGTTAAATTATTATGGGAAATGTGGAGGGTCCCAAGTGTGTGTGTG
>NW_015176014.1:181705-200361 GCF_001447785.1 Gekko japonicus | reverse complement strand
GTGGGGGGGGGGGAAGGGGATAGTTAGAGTGAAGGCCACTTGACTGGCAAGATACAACCATACAGGGCACTAAGAGGGGGTGGGGGGGGAGATGCAGGCTCAGGCCATGCTGCAGGTTGGATCCCATTTACTCAGGCTCTGGAGCATGCTTAAATGCTGTAGTCCCAGAAGAGATGGAAGGTCTCTGGCTCCGTAGGAGTGCACACAGGAGTGAGTGGTTTAAAAGCTCTCTGGTCTGCTACCCAGCTCCAGTGATGCTAGGGGGCCACCATCACGTCCCAACCAAGGAGAAGCCCAAAGGAAATGTGAACACTGCTGGCCCTAAGGAGACTAACAACAGAGGCTCAGTTCTCCATTCCTCTGAGGGGATGGTGCAGAGTAACAGCCGTGGTGTAGCAAATACAGCGGTGACCCAAGAGATCGTAGTGTTCAATGTCTTAGAAACCCACCCCTCCCCCTCCTTTTGAGATGAGAGATTAGTCGAAGGAAATTAGCTGAGCCTCTCCACTGCCCGCCTGTGCCTGCTGCACCTGGGCTGGAGCCTGCTGGGGAGGTGGCTGCTGCTGCGGAGGTCCTCCAGGGGGTGCCATCTGCAAGGGGACAACCACAGAGGTTAGCAAATAGGCCACGCTCAAGAAACATTCCTGTGCCTACACAAGCCTCCTGTAAGCAAAGGGCTCCTGCCCGATCTCTCAGCCCTCAGAGTTGGCTGACAGGAATCGTGCAAGAATTCAGGGCACCCCTCCCCCAATTAACACGACAGCAGCAAGATAAAAATCAACGGCTGAATGGAGTACTGGGCCACTTCCCTCAGTGTCAAGACTCACCTGCTGATACATGGGCTGCTGCCCTGATAGGTAAGGCTGCTGGGGTGGCAGGTTACTCAAAGCGGGATCCTGGCCAGGGAGGGTTGACATGAGGTTCTGTCGGGAAGAGAGGAGAGCGGAAGCAGAGCTGGTATCAGTCCAAGAACACCACCCACCCACACACACAGAGACACACACTTCAATCCCAGGTGGGATTTCCCTGCCTCTATACAAACCTGGTAAGAAATTGCCCACTAACTCCTCCTTGCCACTCACCCTTATATCCACAGCAGTAAGTAGTACTTTCCTACCTGCATGTTGTAGGGCTGGTAGCCCATGTAGCCGATTGTGCCGCCAGACTGTGGAGCCTGTGTCATGGCAGGGATAGCCTGGGTCTGTGAGGGGGCAGCTGCATTCTGCAAGGTAGAGAAGACAGAAATAGGCAAGGATGCAGAAGCTCTGAGCACACAGCGGCGTGGCGGCAGAGAAACGGCACGTTATTCCAATTTCCCAGGATGCCATGGGCATGACTTAACTCACAAGCCAGACAATGCGTCTGGGCAGGACCTCTGGCTTCTCAAAACCCAGCAAAATTAGTGCTCCCCACCCCCCGCCCCACCTTCCACAACAGCTGATACTGGGGTAGAAGTGAGCAAACTTGCCTGATAGCCCTGGGTTGGTGTAGGCTGGTAGGAGGAATAGGCAGGATTAGTGGTGGGCACAGCTTGCCCCTGTGCAGCTGTTTGAGCGCTATTAGTGCCTGATGGGTACATGTAGGTGCTCACCATGTTGGGATCTGAAACGAGGACAGAGAGACAAGTAATCTTGGGGAGGGAGCGTTAGGTCAACAACTGATCTACTAGCCTGGTTTTAGAAGCTTCAGTTGAACTTCCATAGCACTTCCTCCCAACTGTCTCACCTGTTCCTGCCACAGGCATTGCAGTGTAGGGACCAGCGTTGCCCTGGGCGGGCTGGCTCATGTACACTGTGTGCATCGGAGACCCTTCCACGGAGCCTGCTGGGCTGAAAGTGCCTGGGAAGCTGGTTGGGCCTGACGGCTGGTAGATCACCCCGCCAGCAGCAGGCATGGCCTGGAGCTGAAAGTGACATTGGGCAGTGTTAGAGACAGACGGGTGGCCAACATGGCCATTTCATTTCTATCTCACCTTTCGATCCAAAAGGATTCCCAGCATGGCTTGCAGAAGAGACATCTGGGAGAATTTCCATCCTCTGTCTGATGCATCCCACCCAAACGGCAATTCTCATTGCATCAGTGTAGTTTCTCCCATACTTTATTGCATCAGTATAATAAACAGGCAGGGGAAGGAGGGGGAAGAGAGTAATCCCTGGACTCTCCACCTCTTATACCTGAGCATAAGGCAGAGAGAAAGCAGGCATCTGTGCCCTCATCTGGATTGTTTGCTTTTGTTGCTCCAGCCGTAACTGGCGCTCCTTCTCCTGCTCCTGAAGGCGCTGGATGGCCAGCTGCCGTTGCATCTCCAGGTATTCCTATGCGTGATGGAAGGACACACTGTATCAGCCATCACAGCCGTCAGGCCTCAAAAAACTCTTCTAGGTACCACCACTCACCAACCATTTATAAGGAATGGCAAGCCCAATCTTGACACTAGACTTCCCTGGCGCATGCACTGACATGGGTCTCACCTGTTTCTTCTGTCGCATGATCTCCAGCTTCTGGGCTAGCTGGATCTGCCGTTGACGCTCCGCCTCTTCAGCAGCACGGCGCAGCTTCTCTCTGTGCTCCTCCCGCAGAGCATTCAGGGCTCCCCGTGCATCCCGGATCTGGGCAAGTTTGTCCTGAAGTCCCTCATAGTACACTGATGGGAAGACCACATTCCTGTTCATGACCCAGTTGTACCCAAACATTTCCCTTAGGATTTAAGACTGAATTTAGATCCACAGATCTGTAGCTCTTACAGGACCAGGTGGAAAGGCTGGCAAGGGCCAAAGGCATCAAACTATCTCCCCATCCCACCCAGACTCTAAAAACGGCACTAGGTGCATATTGCCTTTGGAAGCACACAGGAAAGCTGATCAGCCTCCCGTGATTCTACGTGGAGAAAGGGGGGGGGGGATCCCAGCCCTGCTACAACCCTCCCGCCTGTAGTGTTGACTGGGGCCCTGGTGACATACAGCGACGCTCATCCAGCTGGTTGAGCAGCTCCAGGAGCTGGGGGTGCATGCTGTTGATGGACTGAAAGAGTGAGAGCACTGCCGAGTCATTGGTGATGCTCCGGCCCCGCAGATGGTTGCTTTTCATGCGGTTGAGAAAGGTGGTGACAGCATTCTGGAGGGCCTTAAGGAACTGCTCGTGGCTCTCATCAGTCTCACCATTTTGATATTGCTGCTGTGGGGAGATGAGAGACCATCAATTGGAAGCCCCAATTCCTAGTTCAACTCAGCCTGCAATTCTGGCATAAAACCTCTCCAAAGTGGTTTCTGCCTAGCCAACATGACCACTCTTTTCCCTTGCCTTGATTGTTCAGTGGATGCATCTCCTATAAAGCCCGAAATCCGATCCCCATAAGAACAGAACAATGGACTTGGTGTGCCTTGGTACCCCAATTTGGGGTACAATAAAACAAAAGGCACCACTTTGAAAAAGAAGCAGCCAGGCCAACTTTCTCTTTACTGAGCAACACCCATTAAATCAACGTTCCCTCTAAGCTCCACAGTGTTGTGAGCAGAAATTCTATCTTGTGAGTGAAAAAAGCTAGTAGTAGAGCCAGTTTGGTGCAGTGGTTAAGTGTGTGGACTCTAATCTGGGAGAACTGGGCTTGATTTGCCACTCCACCACTTGCAGCTGTTGGATGACCCTGGGCAAGCCATAGTTCTGACAAGAGCTGTCCTTGAAAGGGCCGTTCTTGAAAGAGCTCTCTCAGCCCCACCTACCTCACAGGGTGTCTGTTGTGGGAAGGGGAAGAGAAAGGAGTTTGTAAGCCACTCTGAGATTCCGAGTGAAGGGCGGGGTATAAATCCAATCTCTTCTTCTTCTTCTAAAGTCATGAGCCCACCCCTTTCCACTACATTGGTAGACCTGGCCTCCAGAGAACAGGTCTCCTCTTTCCACTAGATTGGTAGACCTGGCCTCCCGAGAACAGGTTTACCCATCCCTTTCCACTACATTGTTAGATCTGGCCTCTGGAAAACAGGTATACCCACCCCATTCCACTATATTGGTAGTCCTGGCCTTGGACTATCGCCTTGTGCTGAACCTTAGAGCACACTGCGGGGAGAGGGGGACTCTTGCAGTCTACTTTGGGTTTTTTTAGTGAAATATGACAACCAGCATTATAGGTCAAGTATAACAGAGGAGGAACGGTCGCTGTCAGAACCCTGACTAACCTAACAAACAGGAAGTTGCCTGAATTACTTATTTATTCAAATATTTATATTCCACTTTTCCCTGTGACTCAAGGCAGTTTACAAATCATACTGAAAAGCATAATAGGGTTGTGCAAATTTTAAAAATATATCATTTCCCCCCAGCTCCATTGTAGCCTATTGGGACCATTATAGTTAATAGTCCCCATAGGCTATAATGGAGAATTGATCTGGGAATATCTCGGTCTCGGGGGGGGGGGGGGTTAGGTAGAGGCACCAAATTTGCAACAAAGCTGCTGGTGCCTGTCCTCAAAAATCCCCCTAAGTTTCAAAAAGATTGGACCAGGGGTTCCAATTCTGCAGGCTCCAGGTGCCCCCATCCTCCATTGTTTCCAATGGAGGGGGGGAACTTTGTGTGCAGAAACAGAAACCTCTGAGCTGGAATCTAAAATTTTGTGTTCCAGAGCCCCCTAGAGAAGCTAAGAGGGAACTATGCCATTAATAGAGTAGGAGAGAAGGCTATTACTTACTTCCACCATGCTGAGTGGAGCAGCTTGGATTTCCGCGGTTTGGGCAGCTGGCTCTCCCATGGAGAGTGGGGCTGATGGGGTGGGGCTCTTGCGGACTTCTTCCTGCTTCTTTTCCCAGTAGTTGCGGTTCAGGTAACGAGCCAACTGTCAGGAAACATCGGGAAACAGAAAATAACTGAGATGTCGCAGTCTCACTAAGACCAGTTACAAACTGATTTAGGGGGCTCGGACCTTACCTCTGGGTCAATGTCCTCAGCCAGAGGTGCAGAGGAATTCTGAAATGACACACATGGAATTCACTACAATTGCAAAAATCAAGAGCACCCCCAATCAATGTTCCCTCTATGCTGTGGAGTCCTGTGAGCAGAAATCCTACTTTGTGAGCTCCTGGCATTAAAGTTGTGAGCGAGTGATTTGGCTGCTGCATAAATTAGTTTGCTCTGAAGCCATCCTTCCTGAGCTAAGGCAAAAATGGGTGAGCTGGAGGCTAAAATACTGTGAGCTAGCTCCCACTAACTCAGCTTAGGGGAAACACTACCCCCAATATGCCTCATTAGGAGCTACTGGAGAAATACGGGCAATGGGAGATAGCACGATTCCTTCTTCTGAGCCTGAAGGCATGGGAACCCTGAGTAGCAAAGCCACTTGTGGGATGAAAGCACACACCCTCATCCTTTAAGTGGTTTGAGACAAGACTTGCCAAAACACCACAGAAATGTTATGAGTGATGAGAGAACTGTTTGAATCATAGCAGGGAGCATGCTGATCTGAATGGCTTCCAGGTTTTAGCCAGCAAGTACTGAGAAACATTCCCTTGCTGGCAAATCACTCCAGCTGGGTGGATACTTACCACAGGTGAGGAATAGAGGGTACTGACTGGAGGGGCAGATGAAGTGATGGGTGTTGGCTCAGCCTTGGGGTACGTGGGATATGTAGTTTTCTGCCTCTGAAGAGGAAAACACAAGATAATATGGGAGTGGATTTTGATCCCCAGCCTGCCACAACTAGACAGGAACACGGAATGAGTGGATATGGGCATTAAACCAGGCTACTCTCCATGGTTCGTCTCATTATAGTATGTGGCAGGCAGGTTTGCAATTAGAGCTGAAATTAGTTTATCCTGTTCATTATAAGTTGATTATTATTTTTAATTAGACAATCACATGTAAAAATCGGTATAACATTTAAATTATTGGACGCAATTATAGTTTATGAACTTTCTTTAAAACACATTGCCTGGAATCAGTTTTGGGTCAGTTACAACCAATGGATCCTACTTTACAGAACCCCACACAACATCCAGCCCCAAAAATGTCCTGAGCAGCCAAAAAGATTCAAGAGCATTCATGTCATGGAAAACAGCCACACACACCCCTTCCCAGTCATTCTCCCAACACAAACCATCCTCTCCTTCTCCTCTGCTTCTGACTGGGATAGTGCAATTGCCAGCTGGAGTTCCTCCTCCTCCTGCAATGCTGTTTCATCACGCTTTGGGGGCATCTGTGGCCAGAACAAGCAGTAATCAATGTAAACCAGGAAGAGGAATTGAGTGGACAAATCAAAGAACCCCCTAACTCTCTGACATAGCCAAGTGCTTACCTGAGACTGCTGGGAAAGAGGGCTGGTCAAGTACTCAGGGGGAAGCTCTGTGGTGCCAGTTCCTTTCCCTTCCGATTTTCTACATGGAGAGAGAAAGAGGAAGAGGCAACAAGGTTGTGACCAGAACACAACGGCTGGCTTTCTAACCCCAACATGTGTGGAGGCTGTGGGAGAGAAATACTCAACAGCTCCTAAACTGTGGCCACTTGATTTGTTATAAGTCATGTATTCTGAGGAAGGGCGGGATAGACAATTAAGACATAAGCACCAAAGAAGAATGCCAACATGCCACTCTTCCCACAAGTTCAGTACCAAGATTGCTCTCTATTAGCCAAGCCCCAATACTTACTTATTGAGATGCTCGTAGCAGGGCTCACACACTCGCACCTCCTTCTCTATGCCAAACTTGGGAATGGTAGAGTACTTGGACGAGCACTTTCCACAAAAGATCTGTCCACATGCCCGGCAGTGATGCTGTGAACACAGGAGACAGATCAAAGTGGCAGCTGATCATCTTAGAGAAACACCAGCTTATGGCTCCAGTACCCTCCTGCTGCCTCAACATGGCCTTCGTCATGTCATCACCACAGCAAAGGGTGCCCAGGATAGGGAACTACACCACCCACCTTGCGAGTCACCACTCCAAACTGGACTCGGCACCGGTGACACTCCTCCGCATCCACCCAGTCCGGAGCCTGTCATAAAGAAACAGAGAAGTGACTGGGGTAACAAAACAACCAACATAGATCATAGCTGCGGACAAGCCACAGAGATGGGAGAACTGCACATATTAGCTCAATGTGTATTGTTAAAGGGGTGGTTAAAAACAGAAGGCTCTTCCCGATCTGTAATTGTATCCCAGAAGCTGTAGGCACTGGAGAAGGGAGTAAGCTGTTCTGCTGTGTGCCAATAAATAATGACTGCAGGAGCAGAATACCCCATGGGAGCCATAAAGTAATTGGCAGTGGAGAGGGAGAGGAGTTAGGAGGGAAATGAACAGTTCTCTTGGACCCCACTTCACAGTCCCAACGTTACAGATGCAGTACGATACTCTATACCAGGGGTGTTAAACGTAAGGCCTGTGGGCTGGAACTGGCTCGTCCAGGCCTCTTAGGCAGCCCGTGAGCAACTGATGCAAGGGAGGGAATGCTGGCGGGGGGGGGAGTGGGTGGAGCCACTCCATTGTGGCCTCAGCACGGCAGAACAACCTCGCCTGCAGCAGTCAAGCATCGCGGGAGCATCTGCCCTGCGTTGCCATGCTGCATCTCCAGTTCACCTATGTGGGTTTTCCTCTGTACTTCTCTCCCAGACCATGGGGCCTTGTGGTGAGGATACATCAACTCAGAGCTTACCAGCTGCTGTCCTTTATACAGTTTCTATTTCTGGTGCCTGACATTACGTTTTATGGCACACATGGCCCGGCCCGACAAAGTGACATTTTATATCAGATCCGGCCCACATAACAAATGAGTTTGACACCCCTACTCTATACGTTTACTGTCTGCTGCTGTGGTCAGTGCATCTCGGTGGGGGGCCGTTCAGCTGGAATACTCACATCTCTCACAGAAATACGGTATTAGAAACAGTACTGACAGATCATAATTACTACTAGAAAACTACAAGTAATTTCCCTTTACAGGAGCTCCCCCTCCCCCACTCCAAACACTCACCCTTTCTGCTGCAAACATTGCATCACTCTCCTTGAATTCTGGGAAAACATGACCTGCAAGATTAACATTGTCATTCTGAACTGCAACCACTATAGCCTGGGCACTTGCACATCTGACCTGATGGATTGCACAAGTTCTATCCCCAGCTCTGCCTTCTACTGTCAAATAAATGCAAACTGTTAACCTATTCCAATCTCTCTCTTTTCTAACCAAATTCAGTGTGATGTCACATTACACTAGCGAGATGGGATTAAGATGCCTGACACAGCCTAAAGAGCCTTTCGGAATGCAATCTTATGGGACTTTTGACCCACAACATAATATGCAGTGCTGTAACGTTGCAAATGGCTTCTGTCTAATCAAGTGGCAGCCACTGTACTTTTGGGGCTTATTCCTTAGCACGTAAATAATCACAGTCCCTTGAAACAAAATGCAACAAGTTTATACGCACTCCTTGTAGTCCATCAACCATACTACCCATCAGGCTTAGAACAACAACATAAGCTGATGCATTAATGCTTCCCACACTGGTCATTAAGGGTGGTGATGGTGCAAAGAGCCGTCAAGTTACAGCTGCCTTATGGCAACCCTGTAGGGTTTGTTCAAGGCAAGAGATGTTGACAGGGCATGCATGTTCAGAGGTGGTTTGCCATTGCCTGCCCCTGCGCCATGCCCCTGGTGTTCCTTGGAGGTCTCCCATTCAAATACTAGCCAGGGCCATCCCTGCTTAGCTTCAAGGTTCTTATGAGATCGGTCTAGCCTGGGCCATCCAGGCCAGAGTAGTCATTAAGGGACTGGCTGCTAATCTGCAAGCTCAGCAGAAGGTTCAAGAAGTGAGGCACCTACTACCACCGAGACTGGAAAATGCAGACAACTAAGACTACCCCCAGCACCAATAACGCCATGCAGAAGAAGCCCCTCATAATCCCTTGCCAGACATCTGCAGCCTGCTCTGGTGCCCCACCCACACAACAGAGGGACCCTCATAGTTCCTTACCTTCCACCTTCATGATCTGATAGGTGTCCTGCACCACCTTGTACTTGGGCTCATTGCGGAAGGCATGGGCCCAGGCTTGGATCAGGTAGAGGATTTTATTACGAACATTGGCCTCAACTTGTCTCTGTAGAAATGGGAAGAATCAGAATCATGCACTAGGCCCAGTGGAAGCAAAGTAAACTGCAACCTTCAAGATGACCACAAAAAAATGCCTATTTGGGAAATAACATTCAGAATTGTCTCCCACTCCATCTTGTATTAGAACACCCCCCCCCCTCAACACCTCTATATTAAATGTTTTACTTGTGGCCAAAGCAGGATTTTGTACTCAAATCTATTGGGAAAGAACATGAAGTTTAACCTAAGAGGTTTTTCAGTGACTGAAAACACTGTCCTTACCTCATCAGAATCTAAGATCATATAAACAGTAAAATGTAGCACAAAAGAAGAATGCCATCAAAGATACTGGTCAAGGCATTGGCTTCTTTTTATTGAAATCACTTTCATTGCCGATTTGCATCTCTTTGAGTTGCTGAAGAGGGATGGAAGCATATCCCCCTCCCCTGCTGTCTCTCTCAACTAGCCTCTGCGTGGTAGGCTCAAAAACTGACTTCACCTTTACATGGGTAAAGAACTAAAACCATGGGAAGAAGGTGTGTATAATATCACTACCAATGAAAACGGTTTTGTAAATAAATATATATAAAGAGATAATTTCTTGGTATCAAGAACCAATTATCTTAAACAAAACTGAGAACTCTAATAGTTGAAAATGGAATGAAAACAGTGCAAACTATTTGGTGGTGGGAAATTAAAATTTCAATGTGCTGGGTAAAAATGATTTATCTATTTACTTAACTTATAAACTGCTCTCCCCCAAAGGGCTCAGGGAGGTGTACAACATTCAACAAATACATATATTAATCAATCAACAATGGTTAAATTAGTTTTAAAATAATTAAAAAGTTAAAACAATACAATACAAATCACATCTAGTTCAGATGGCATTGGATACCAATTTATACCCTTTCCCCTGAAGCGGGAGGGGGAATGAAGTAGGCCAAACTCAATGGCAAACCACTGCTGTCCTCAACCATAGGCCTAGCCGTTTACAAGATTATGCATGGAATAGAGCAGGTTGAAAAAGAAGTACTTTTCTCCCTTTCTCACAATACAAGAACTCATGGACACTCAATGAAATTGCTGAGCAGTTGGGTTAGAATGGATAAAAAGAAGTACTTCTTCACCCAAAGAGTGATTAACACATGGAATTCACTGCCACAGAAGGTGGTGGCGGCTACAAGCATGGACGGCTTCAAGAGGGAATTGGATAAACATACGGAACAGAGGTCCATCAGTGGGTATTAGCCACAAGGTATAGATAGGAACTCTCGGTTTGGGGCAAGTGCTGCCCTGTATTTGTGGTGCTGGGGGGGGGGGGCAACAGTGGGAGGGCTTCTAGTGTCCTGGCCCCACTGCTGGACCTCCTGATGGCACCTAGTATTTTTGGTCACTGTGTGACAGAGTGTTGGACTGGATGGGCCATTGGCCTGATCCAACATTGGCTTCTCTTATGCTCTTATCTCTGTCTTACAGGCCCTGTGGAACTGCACCAAGTCCTGCAGGGTATGGATGTCACTAGGCAGAGAGTTCCACCAGGCTGGCACCAGGGCCAAAAAGGCCCTGGCTCTGGTCAAGGACAACCAGATATCTTTTGGACCAGGGATCAACAGGAGGTTTTGATTCCCAGAGAGTAATGGCCTTCGGGGTTACTAGGAGAGGAGGTCCCGTAGGTACGTTGGCCCCAGACTGTTTAGGGCCTTAAATGTTAATACCAGAACCTTGAACCTGATCCGGTATTCAACCTGCAGCTGGCGAAGCGCCGGCTGGATATGTGCTGTCAAAGGGGTCCTTGTAAGGACCCGGGCCACTGCATTCTGGACCAGTTGTAATTTCTGGGTCAGTCTCAAGGATAGCCCTATGTAGAGCAAGTTACAGTAGTCTAACCTGGAGGTGACTGTTGGATGGATTACTGTAGCTAGGTCAGGGCAAGACAGAAAGGGGCCAGTTGCCTGATCTGGCATAATAGGAGAAACGCCAGTCTGGCAACATTTGTGATCTGGGCCTCCACTGATAAGGAGGTATCCAGAACCACGCCCAAGCTCTTGGTGGTCGGTGCTGGTGTTAAAGGTGCACTGAACAGCCAGGAGATGACACCCCACTCCTGAATCCGTCTGCTGGATTCTGTCTCAGTTGGCTGTATTTCAGCCACCCAACCACGGCCTCCAGCCCTTCAGCCAGAATAGATGGGGCTGTATCCATCCATCCATCCATAGATATAGCTGGGTGTCATCGGCATACTGATGACAATCCAGCCCAAAACTCTGCACCAACTGGGCAAGGGGGCACATGTAGATGTTAAATAACATTGGACAGAGGATTGCCCCTTGAGGGACCCTGCACACAAAAGGGTGGCGAGGTAACACCCTCTCTTCTAGCACCACCCTCTGTCCCTGACCCTGGAGGAATGAGGTAAGCCACTTCATAGCTACTCCACAGAATTCCTACGTCGGTGAGGTGTTGGGTCAACAGATCATGGTCAACTGTGTCAAACACTGCTGTCAGGTCTAAGATTCACTACGATGCACTTTCAGCTTGAAGCTCCATATATCAGATGGCCAGAGATGTTATAGAGAGTTGCCTGGCAATTCACAGATGACCCCGTTGTGTGGATTTTTTAAACTACATGCTGGAGCCAGCTTGGGAATTAGATACATGACGTTCAAGCCTGTTTTCTGTTCTCCTGAGGCTTCTTCTAATACTCTTTCAAAGGAGAAATGGTCAAAATGTTACTACCTTTAGCAATTCCTTCAGTTCCTCCATGGTCTGTTTGTTAGCCACTTCATCATGGACCGTCTGACCACAGTTCTTTACCACAGATTCCAAAACCTACAAGGAAAATATGAAAGAATATGTAGAGTCCCTGACTGCAGTTCAAGGAATTTATTTCAAAGAATGATAACAGCATAAGGCCTAGTTCTTCTTTAAGTTGCTGGTTCCACTTGTTACAAGAATGGGGGAGGACAATTTCCCCATATGCCAAGGGAGACTGACTATAATCAGTAGAGGCAGTATTCCCTTCAGGTTACCTCTAGTGCATACAGAGCCACATGAGGATTCTTGTCATTGACCTTCTTCTTTATTGCACCCACAGCATACTTAGCCCTAAACAATAAAAAGCAGACAGAATACCAGGTTAGCCTAAACCAAGCCTGCAATGAAAGCAAGTTATTTTTAGGTCATTCCAGAATCCCTGTATCAGTGAAATGAACATCAACATTCACAATACGTGCAAAATTTGTGAAGGAGGCAAGAAAGACAAGTGCTATATGTAAAGTTCACAGACCTGTCATTGCTCTAGCCTAAAATAGTCAATGAACTAGTCAAAATTAGTCACGCTGCATTATTGAGCATATTCTGCACGTATGGGTGTTGTATTTAAATGCAGGAACTGCTATGTGGTTAAAGAAAAATATGCTCCATTTCCTATTAAGTGTTTCTGCTCTTAGGAGATGTGGGAAATGCCGGGACTGAATCCTCTTTGCTAACAGCTTGTAACTAGTTTCTGAAGAAAAACCCTCCAATTCCATATGCAAAGCAAAGTACCTAGAATAGATTTTATCTTTAGCCTTAGCACTTGGTGTTAACAATTTTTCTGTAAACGTTGGTGTTTCACTAACTGTAGCGCATCCTTGGATGGCTAGTCTTATAAAGCGTCACTGTGATACAATGGCTGGAGAAGTGGATTTAGGACAAAACAAATTCAAATCCTTACTTCATGGATAATCAGCCCCTCAGGTTAACCTACTGTACAGGGTGGTTGTAAAGATAAAAATGAGATAACACCTTCCCAGCCTTCTGCCTTTTGTCAAGGATACAATTGTGACCACAAAGTGTTCTGGATGGACCCAGAGTGAAGAACACAAAGTTTGGCATAGATTATGGCACTTACTGGGTGTCACCCTGACGAATCATATCACAGATCTGCAGGATGGACTCCCAGTCTGTCTCTAGCAGAAGCTGACTGGTAGCTTTATCTGCAAGACATAGAAATAATCATTAGGACTTCTGGAGTTGATCAAGTGGTAAGAACATAAGAACATAAGAGATGCCAATGTTGGATCAGGCCAAAGGCCCATCCAGTCCAACACTCTGTATCACACAGTGGCCAGAAATACCAGTGCCATCAGGAGGTCCACCAGTGGGGCCAGGACATTAGAAGCCCTCCTACTGTTGACCCCCCCCAAGCACCAAGATGACAGAGCATCACTTGCCCCAGAGTCCCTATCTATACCTTGTGGCTAATAGCCAGTGACGGACCTCTGTTCCATATGCTTATCTAATTCCCTTTTGAAGTCGTCCATGCTTGTAGCCACCACCACTTCCTGTGGCAGTGAATTCCAAGTGTTAATCACTCTTTGGGTGAAGAAGTACTTCCTTTTATCCATTCTAACCCGACCGCTCAGCAATTTCATGGAGTGCCCACAAGTTCTTGTATTGTGAGAAAGGGAGAAAAGTACCTCTTTCTCTACCTGCTCTTTCCCATGCATAATCTTATAAACCTCAATCATGTCACCCCTCAGTCATCGTTTCTCCAAGCTAAAGAGCCCTAAGCGCCTTAACCTTTCCTCCTAGGGAAAGTGTTCCAACCCTTTTATCATTCGAGTTGCCCTTTTCTGCACTTTTTCCAAAGCTATAATATCCTTTTTAAGGTGTGGTGACCAGAACTGCACACAGTATTCCAAATGAGGTCGCACCATTGATTTATATAGGGGCATTATGATATTGGCTGATCTGTTCTCAATACCCTTTCCTAATAATCCCCAGCATAGCATTGGCCTTCTTTATTGCAGTCACACACTGTCTCGACATTTTCAGTGAGTTATCTACTACAACTCCAAGATCTCTCTCTTGATCAGTCTCTGCCAGTTCAGACTCCATCAACGTGCATTTATATTTAGGATTTTTGGCTCCAATGTGCATCACCTTGCACTTGGCCACATTGAACCCCATCACCTTGCTCTTGGCCACATTGAACCCCAAAAGTATCTTTGCTACAAGTATCTTTGCTACAAAGAGCTCAGGACAGCTATGACTGGGCCTGTTTGACATTTGCTTGTAGTTCTCCACAGTGATTATTCAGAACGAAGTCCATTTTGCTACATGATCAGCTGTCTGTATGAGTCTCCCAAGCTTTAGTAATTTAGCAGCTATTTGTCCCTCAAACAGCACTCCTGCAGTGCTGTAATCTCTCCACTGTTCCACAATCATCTACAACCTCAAATGGCTCCACTCCCAGAATGCCCTTTTCCCAAGTACTCATATAGCCTTTGGCTTAACTCCGTTTTCTTCATAAGTGAAACAAAGGCTCATTACTGGTAACTGTATTTGTGCATATTCATCCTGTTATACTAGCCTCTCCTTTTCCCTCCTCAAGTGACTCCCACACTAGAGAAACATGGATTATATACTCCTTGGAACACCTCTTTTTTGTTTACATTACTCTAGAGCAGCAAGTACATCATCAATCTATATACCTATTTCTCAAGTGTGGGCAGATCTGTAGATATCTAAATCTGTGGATTGGGCTCACACTGAGAAAAAGTAGATTTTTCTTCAAACTTGGGGGAGCCCCCAGATTTGCAGAAAAATCTAAAAACACTAAAAAAAAAACCAACACTGGGGGGATAAATCCCCTCAAAACAAGAACATCCTCTTGGTTTCTTTCAGTAAAAGGCAGGGAGGTGACAGGGACCTTTCCAGGGCTGTTTTGGCCTTTGAAAAAGAACTCATTGCAGCCAGGCTAGGCTTACCAAGGTCCGGCGGGGGAATCGTATTTCTTGGCAGGAGCCTTGCCGCGGGGACGGCTCCACGCGTTGCACCCGCCGTCGCCAGGATGTGACGCTCCGCGTTGCTCTGGCAACGGGGCTGTTTGGAGTCCCGTTGCCAGAGCGACGCGGAGCGTCACATCCTGGCGACGGCGGGGGCAGCGCGTGGAGCCGTCCCCGCGGCAAGGCTCCTGCCAAGAAATACGATTCCCCCGCCGGACCTTGATAAGCCTAAACCAGGCCCAGCAGGAAATACTCAGTGATCTGACACCACACAACTTGCATTACTCATGTAAATTTGGCTGCTTGCTAATGCTTGACAGTAGCCACCACACGAAAGCCAGTGTGGTGTACTGGTTATAGTTTCATACTAGGACCTCAAATCCCCATTTTTCCCTGGAAATTCACTGGGTGACCTCGGGGCAGTTACACATTCTCAGGATAATTTACCTCACAGGCAGGGCCAAATTTGACAATTAAGAGCACCTGGACACCTCCTGAGAGTCAGTTTGGTGTAGTGGTTAGGAACGCGGACTCTAATCTGGGAGAACCAGGTTTGAGTCCCTACTCCTCCACATGCAGCTGCTGGTGTGACCTTTGGCCAGTCACAAGTTCTCTCAGAGCTGTTCTCTCAAGAGCAGTCCTTGAAAGAGCTCCCTCAGCCCCACCTACCTCACAGGGTGTCTGCTGTGGGGAAGGGAAGGGAGATTGTAGGCCGCTCAGAGACTCTTTCGGGTAGTGAAGGGTGGGGTATAAATCCAATCTCTTCATCTTCTGTGGGCCAGCCAGTCCTCTGACAAAATGGCTGAGCCTGACCCACCCAAGGCAGCAGGGGCAGTGCCCCGCCAGCCTGAAATGAGGCAGGGCAGACAGAGCAAAAGGCAGCATGGTGGAGGTGGCAGTGTCTGCCTCAGCCCATTTGAGTCAAGGTAGACACTGGCGCCCAGCCCAACTAAGCCCCACACAAGGTGAAGTAGATAGTGGTGGTTGGCTGAGCCCTGTGCAAGTCAGCAGCCAGCTTAGCTGAGCCCAGCACAACACAAGGCAGAAGGCAGTGGTAACCAACCAAGCCCTGTGGTGAGGCAGTGGGCATTGCCTGGCTTAGCACAGTTGAGCCCCGTGCAAGTTGAGGGAGGGAGCACCTGGCCTCCTCTAGACCTGCCTGAGTCAAGGAAAGCAGCACTCAGCTAACTGGCTAAGCAGGCTACCTCTTCCTCCCTCCTTCCATCTCCCCTTTGGGAGGGAGAGGCATGGTCAGACAGACTACCACTTCCTCCTTTGGAGTAGGGCCAGGAGAGGCTTGGGGAAGGGCCCTTTCCCAGGGGTTTTGCTCCAAGTCTGCCCCTGCTCGTAGGGTTGTTTTGAGGATAAAATGGAAGAGAGGAAAATGCAGCAAGATACCTTGAGTCCCCACTGTGGTGAAAGATGAGCTATAAATGAAGTAAATAAACATTTAAAATAACTGAAGATGGAGGAGCAGATAAAAGATGGAAGGGAAGCAGAGAAGGTTGAGGTTGCCAGGCAGAGGGAAAGGGTGCCCCTTCCAAGTTCTTGCAGATTCCCCACTTTGCAATTGGGCCCACCCTGGAAACCAGTACCACACAAGTGGATCATAGTTTTCCCAGGTAAAGGGTATAGAAAAGCAGAAAACTGAAGATGGGGAGAAGATAAAGGTAAGCTGGCTGGTGGATGGGAAAGATAGGAGGCAGGAAAAATGGACTGGTAATGGGGGCTTTCAAGGAAGGGAAAGGTTCCTGCTTGCTGATAATGTTATGCAATAGTAATCAAACCATCTCATTTAGCCTCACTTTCAGAAAATAACAAGCGGTCTACACTTCACAGTTGATCTCCTATATTTTATTATCTAACATTTACCTTAATGCATTATCCAGTCTCCTCTTGACTCAGTCCTAATTTCAGTACCTACTCTGTGACTTTCTGGTTGTTAGTCACCTTGCAGAGCTTGAGTGTTAGCATGACAGTGAAGTCAACAACGCTAAAAAAACTCACATATGCTGGGCCAATAAACAAATTCCCCCTCCCCCATCTCGTTACCTTCCTAGTCCTCAAGCTAAATCATTGAAGTCTGACAGATTTTCCATGCGGAACAAAAACGACAACAACCCTGATTCAGAGATGAGCCCTTCATTCAATAGTGAACAGACAAGGGTATTTAAACAGAGAAGCTGGCGAAGAACAGAAGCTGGAGTAGAGCATATATGGGTTATGGGCGTGGATCTTTCTCATGCACTAACTCTGCCCCAATAAATACAGGATCGGGCGGAGGAAGAAACGAGGTCTCAACCTCACAAGGGAATTAGAATAAAGGTCACAGGTTAAAGGGCGGGTCAAGAGGGTCTACACCTGGGGCTTACTCGTTCGCTCGCTCCCTCCCTCTTATCCCGTACCTAGAAGCCGCTCGAAAGTTCCTCCACCTCGCCCCATTGTGCTTCCCGTCTCAGAACCAGACCGGACCGACCGCAGATTGATGTTTCGCCTCGGACCCGTTTCCGCAGCCTAGGCCCTACTTCCGGCTTCCGCTTAGCGGTGAGGCGGGTTTTCCCGTGGCATTGACTGGCGATTGGTCGGCTTGTAATTCAAGTGACCTTGACGTCCCTCCGGCCTTCTCCATGGCTCATTGGTTCTGGAATGGAGGGTGGGCGCGCGGGGTTGTTATGGCAACGGCCGGCCGCGGTGGTTCCATGTTCCTGCTGCTGGGCGGTTCGGGCGCTGGCAAGACTCTGCTGGTCAAGCGGCTGCAGAATATCCCTCCCCCCCGGAGGGAAGAATTTGGGGGGGGGGGAGGCTAAATTGTTGGGGGAGGTGAAGAGGAAGGGTCGTTTTAGCCGAGGCTCGCTTATCTGGTCTGTTGGGTGGCTGCGGATGGTAGGAGGGAATGGCTTTGACTCTTGTGTCTGTCTGTCGGCACTTAATGCTTATCAAATTGGAGGAGAGTGTCGGTTACAACACACGCGCGAGGTTGGTGGCATCTCAAAGATAAGCCGGTTTGCCGTGGCTTATGCCTAAAAGGCAACTAAGGCGATTCATGGAGGATTTGTTCCCTCAGTGGTTACTAGCCGTGATGATTAACTCCAACCTCCCCATCCATCTGAAGAAGGGAGCTTTGGCTCTTCAAAGCTCATACCCCGGAAACCTGGTTGCTCTCTTGGTCCCTACTGGACTCTGAATAGCAGTGCTAGGATACAACATCAGGGAGAGACCTTGGCCTGTTTGTTGTTGGCAGCTATTTGGCCACTACCTAAAAGAGGATACTGGATTAGATGAACCACTGGCCTGATCCAACAGGTCACCTCTTATGCACTTACAGTTATGCCTCAATACATTCTTGTTCACAGTTCATTCTTGTCTGAAAAATCTACTCATCCTTTTCCTATCTTCCTTAACAAACTCTTTAACAGCTGAGCTCCAGGGATGGGGCCAAGGATCTTGGAGAGCCACCCCCCACACTGCCTACGGTATGGCCCTTCTGTGTTCGACTGAGTGGTTCTGACTGGCGCAGTATGACCACAGTATTCAAATTAAGCTGGCCTTTTCGAGTTTATTGCTAAATCTAAAGCATGGTATAAGTAATGTTGCTGCAGTCTTGGGTAACTAACATTTTAGACCCATAGAAATCAAACAACATTGCTAGTCATGCCTGCCTGTGCTTGTGTGGATTAACTTACTTTGGAGAGTTGTCTTTTGATGGAGACCAGCTATGCTGAGATGCCCATGCCTATGTCTATATGCTATGATTACTGTCTATTAACCCTTATTTTCTTGAGTGTGTGTGTGTGTGTGTGTGTGTATATATATATATA
>NW_015176014.1:153632-181684 GCF_001447785.1 Gekko japonicus | reverse complement strand
TCTTTTCCTTTTTTCTTTTTTTTTTTTTTTTAGAAACTGTTAGGAAAAGGGTTTTATTTTTTTCCCCCCCCCCCCCCCCCCGGCACTCCATACCATTTATCACATTTCAGGAAAAGTGCATGCTGTTACAAACTGGGGGACTATACTTGGGGGAGGGGAGTTTTAGTTAAGAACCATTATGGTAGTCAGCTGGTTTGGAGGGAGAAAAATTTCTGCTCTTTTAATAGAGCTTAATGAGATGTTATTTGCCAGGTGATGTTATTACTGCTATGCCATAAAAAGCTCCAATTGCCCATTGCCACGTTTGTAGCCTTTATTAAAGACACAGGTCATTTTTCTCCTGGCCATTTGGCAACCCTGACTTCAGGATTTTGTGTCCCCCAAGCAAGAGACCATTAGTGAGTCTTCTTAAGCATTGTGGGTGCATGTACCCCAAAGCTCTTTGCACATACAACTCATGCAAACAAACTATATCAAATCTTCTGAAAAATAGTTTATGTTTGCCGGCATCCAGATGGAGCCTGGAGTTCTCCTGGAATTACAATTTATCTGCAGACTACAGAGATCAGTTCCCCTGGAGGAAATGGCAGTTTCAGAAGGCAGACTCTATGGCATTACATCCATGCTGAGCTTCCTCACCTCTCCAAATTCCAGCCTCCAGCGGAACCACCCCCAGATCTCCAGGAATTTCCCAAGCTGGAGCTGGCAACCCTAGTATTTTACAGTGCAATCTTAAAAATGTTTTCCAGGGAGTAAGCCCCACTGAATTAGACATGCTTAGGATGGCACCATTAGTTGCTGTCTGTAGTATAATTAAAGGACAACTGCAAAATTCTCTGTATTAGTGTTGCCCTTGAAATCTATCGCTTCCCCATCCTCCTTTCTGTTGCCTATATTCTGCATTAACCCTGACCCAGAACAATGTTCAGATTCACTCATAGGCATGTTTTGGAAGGGTGTCTAAAAATAGAACAAAATACCTGTTTGCCACCCTGATTGTGAGGACCATATTGTTAAGACTGAAGAGAAAGCGAAGACCTGTTATATATTTATCTGAAAGTATGTGCTGCATTTGTATGAATGTTTTGTCCAGGGTCCTCAGGGCTCCATCTGTGTCCTGGAGATCACCATGACAGAAGGTTCCAAGTTCAAACCTTGCCATTTGAAAACATCTCAGATTACAGGTTGGGCAAGAATTCTGTGTGGGACCTTGGATACTTTATTTATTTATTTATTTATTTATTTATTTATTATTTAGATTTCTATCCCGCCCTCCCCGCAGGCTCAGCCTTAATACTTAATATCAGCCAGAGTAGTTAAGACTGAGCTAAATGCTGTAGACTAGGCAGCTTCATATATTCATAAGTAGATTTTTTTTTGCACTTCTCTAAGCTTTCTCTAGCTTGGGCGTAGGGAGGAGCTTGCAGTGGGATTCTGCACTCTTTTTGAGGCTCCCCACATCCTCAGCAGAAGCAGCTGGCAGGGTCAGCACCACTCACTGTGCAGTACTGCCTGTAGCAGCTTCAGCAGCATACTAGTTTAAAAGTCTGGCCGGCTGTTATCATTCTGCAGGTGGGCACAAACCTTACTGATCTTGTGATTGGAAAAAGGATCACAGTTCGGGAACTGGGAGGATGCATGGGGCCCATTTGGTCCAGCTACTACAGTGACTGCTGCTGTGTTTTGGTGAGTGCCTTGATTCATAGTCTGCATATAATTCAGTGTGTCATAAGGCAGAGTAATCTTTTTCACTCACATCTTTGGGGCTGCTTGACCCCATGCTTGTAGCATTGAAGTTCCATGACCACATTTAATTGTACATCACTCTTATGTACACAGAGAAAACGGTCACAGCATGAGTCCGCGGTTGATTATGCTTCCTTTTTGTCATGCTGATACTACAAAACTGCTATTTACAGTGCTTCCACTTTAAAAAAATTCTCAAGTGATAATCTCAGGAAAATCCGATCCAAGCAGTCTTTGTACAGCTGCATTGCCATTTGAAGGGGGCACGTTCATTTTCTACCCTTTCTGGCAGTGTTTTATGTGAGAAAGTTCCGCAGCAAGCAGCTCACTGTCCCTGTGTTTTCTGGATTTCTTCTACAGTACGTGATTGATGCTGCCAGACCCACCCAGATTTCCTCTTCCTGCGTTCAGCTCCTGTCACTCCTCTCTGCTGAAGAGCTAACATCAGTCCCCGTCCTCATCATTTTCAATAAGATGTAAGGAATTTTTAATTTAAATGTTCAGGTCGGAGGGATGAGGATGGAGCTAAGATTCAGTGGGAAAGTTTAAATGAATTTGATGGATTGATTTGGCTGCAAATAGTCTTGGGGTGAGAGGAAGAAAACCTACATTAGCAGGTTGGGAAATGGTGATCTTCAATGGATTTGCACTTTGGTCAGCAGGATCCAGAGGTGTTGCTTTTGGAGGGAGAGGGAAGCACACAGTTCTTCAGCAACGTAACAAAATGGCCTTGTGGCAACCGGAAGACTAATATAGCTACCCTCAGGAATTTGTCCATCATTGTTTTCTCTCTTTACCTTGGCTCTAGTGACCTACCCTGTTACATGTCCCTGGTGGAGATGAAATCATTATTCCGAATCCAGGACATTGTTTCCCGTGCCAAGCAGCCCATCACCATTGTGGAGACAAGTGCACGTGATGGCACTGGCTTACCTAAAGTGATGCAGTGGTTTTGTTCTGTCCTGCATGATTTCAGATGACCCTCTCGCCTCTGGTGCCTTGTGTAGACCATAAACAGAGGAAAGGAACCTGGACCACAGCATTCGTTTGGTACCTGGTGTTTTTTTTTTTAAATGCTGCTATCCCGGACATTGGTATGGTCAAAACTTGAAAGTAAATGTTTCAATATTTTACTATATTGTGTTAAACTAGTACTAGAATGTAGGCAGAGAATGCTTCTATGGAATGGGAGGTAAAATCCATTCAGTCACATCCATCTTTGATTAAACTCTTCATTTCTCAGAAGTCAAATGACACTGTACTCATTGTCATTCTGAAATTCTTCTGTGGTTTAGAATCTCTCTGCATAATTCCTTGTTGTTGTTCAGTCGCACAGTCGAGTCTGACTCTTCGTGACCCCATGGGCCATATCATGCCAGGCCCTCCTGTCTTCCGCATAATTCTTTACTTGCATAATAAATGCACAGTTGCTGAGATTTGTTTCATGGGATCCCAAAGTCTTCTATTATGGCAGTGCTTTGGGTGTACTGCAGCCTTTAAGGATTCAAATCTGATACAGCTTGGCATATGTGGTTCTTCCTTCAATGATTGAGCTATCTGTTGCGATGGAATGTGGTTATATAAATAGCAGGGGATCTCTGTTGGATTTCATATCCCATGAGAGATGCTGGCTAAAACAGCTCATCTTCTGACATGTCATGTTATGACTCATTATTACTAGCTAAGAGCTGATCAAGTTGCATGGGAAGAACTCGGGCTCTTTCCCCAATCTCTTCACAACTATCATGTATACCATACCCATTACCGTGCCCCTTGCTTTGTCTGCTACAGCAGCATCTGCTCCAGTGCTGAATGGCAGGACAGGGAAGTGGAGAGTTCATCCATCCACCCATCCATCTTCTCTCCTCCAGTTTACCAGGAAGGTCACAGCATAAGCAGAGCAAGGGATGGTCCTTGCCTGATTTTCTATTTCTAGCCCTGCCTGTGGTTACCCACAATAAAACAAAGTTTTCAGGCCATGTGAATGTAATAAGCCTCCAGCTGGTGATGGTGCAGGAGGAGGCAGCGGGTGAGTTAATGACCATTGGTGCTGGTCAGGTCTGAGCAGAGTGGCCCCTGCAGTGCTGGCTTTGCCGCGGGGGCCATTCATCTTGGCTTCCAGTCTGCCCCTGAGCAACCTCAACATGTAAAGAAAGCAGGTAAGTAATGCATGCCATCTTCTGTGCCTTACTGTGGTGTTTGAAGCACTTTTCCCCAGCCTGATTGTGATACCAGAAGTCAGCCAGGCTGGGAAATCAAATGCTGAAATCAGATCCAGCAAGGTGGATTGGCAGGGTTTAGTCTCCCTTGCTTGTGCACGTCATCTTTTTTTTTTAATGCTCATACATGCTACCTCCTGTGAAAGGAGGAAAAGCTCACTTTAAGTTCCATGTTCCCATGTCTGCTCTGCAAGCAAGCATATTTAATTGGCTACTAAGTTGGAATCTTTCCCCCTATCTATGTGAAATTTTGCAGGGAAGATGACTTGTATACAATCCTTGGTAATTTCATTCCAATACAAAGGAAAACAAAAAGACTACATCTGGGCATGTCTCTTCCATTGAAACCCATGGAATGAAAGTTAAAAATTAATGGGGGTCATAATGAATGAAATTTTTAAAAAATACAAAAGACATGGAAAAATAAATTTGGGGCTGAGAGTTTGTGACATGCCCAAGGCTACTATCAGCAAAACCATGTCGGAACTTCTCTCTTATGCAAGTAGGGCAGATGTAGTTCTAGAGTTGCACATAACTTGACATACAGGGCTCTTTCCTTTGGCAGCTCCACTTCAGTTTTTGCTGCTACATGGCTTTGCAAAAATTACATTGGCCTCTTACAGTAGTTCTTCCAGTTTACCAACATCACCTTTGGTAGCCTTTGCCTCGTGTTCAACATTTTATTTATTTAAGGAATTTCTAGCCCATTCCACTAAAAGTACTTGAAGCAATTTGTAGACAATTGAAAAACAATGTAAACTATCTAATAACACAGCATAAAATAATCACATAAAACCCAAACATAATCACTTGAAACCCAAACAGGCAGCCTCGGTAAAGAAGTATAGCTTTAGCTGGTGCTGGAAACTGCATATTGAGTGTTCTCTATTGAGAGGGTTTTCCATAATAGGGCTATCCCCAGAAAATTGTCCCAACATTCTCAATTAGATGATGATTCACAGAATTCCAGTTGTATTCTGTTGCTATTGCCTTAGCTAGCCAGCAGTAATACCTTTCTTAGTGCAGACAGAGCAGAGCGTAGTGCGTGGTGTTGGGTTGTCACCTCTGGCCTGGGAAATGTCTGGAGATTTGGGGGTGGTTGCCTGGGAATGGTGGAATTTGGGGAAGGGATGGAACTCAGCACAGATGTGATGCCGTGGAGTCCACCTTCCAAAGCTGCCACTTCTGCCAGGAGAACTGATCTCTGTTTTTCTGGGAATCAGTTGTAATTCCAGGAGAGCTCTAGGCTGCAGTTGATGACTGGCAACCCTAGTTTTAGGGAGTCTTGGCTGGGACTGAGGGCAGGGAGTTCTGTTAATCTACTGCCAGGCCAGATATTATGGGCAGAACCTAGATTAGATATTGGCTCTTTCATTTTGTCTGCGATCATTATTACTCAGGTTGAAAATACTCTAATGTGTTGACCAAAAAGTTGCTTGATCTCAGCTCGCTAATAAGCCTTTTTTCAATCATTACTCTGTTCTCATCTGTCAGCTGTCCTGTAGCTGCATCAGGATAGTGCCATAGGAGTTTGCTGAGGGCTTCGGTCTCTGCACAGTTTCCATAATACCATACTGCATTTTGAGCGCCTTTGAATGGAGGGTCAAATGTCACATTCTCAAATATTTCATGACATTTTTCACAGGGAGGCTTTGGAATGTAATTTCCTTTATACTGGTAAGCTTGGCATGACACTTTATCAGAGAACACAGTGGCAGAGCCTGTTTCTGGAGACAGAACTGCCGATGCCACAGCCTCATGCCATGTTTTTATACAGGACAAATAGATCATTATTAATTTTGCTGTTTTCCCCTTGCATGAGAGGGATGCTCCAAAGAAGACAGCATGGTTTGCTGTGTCTTGGGGACCTCGATAGCAGCTGCGAGCAACAACAGTGGCAATAAAGAAAAAAGTGCTGGGTGTGAGCTGACTGTTATCGGCTGAGAGTTTGAGCATATCTGCATTAATAGTTGTCAAGCGACGCATCAGTTTAACTGGGTCCGCAACACCGATTTCTTCTGTCACCTAGAAATGTAACAGTTATTTATAAATAACCAATATATTTATATCCATGCCTGACTCCATAGTTGAAGGCTGCCTTTAAAGAGAAAAAGTGAATGAAGAATAACAAGTCATTTATGAAGGACCGTGGGAAGGGATTGAGGAAAAGATTATGAAGATTGACCTGTAAGAATTTATTTAAGGTACCAAGGGGATTGTAGTTGAACAATATCTGATTGATGTAATGTACTTTCAAAAGAGGTCTTTAACAAGAACATTGAGTAACAACACTACATATTGTGTTGTTTGGCCTAACAATTTGAAATGCATGTTGAGTGTTAGCGCATGGTCTGGATCATATCTGCAAGGCACAGGCTATTCAGTGATGTTAATGATATTATTGGTGTTATTTAAATATTGATGGTATTGGGGCCAGGGCCTCAGATGGTTGTGGTGGCTCCTTAATTGAATGCCTGGTGGAAGAGCTTGGTTTTACAGGGCCTGCGGAACTGTAAAAGATCCCGCAGGGCCCTGATGTCTTCCGGGAGCTCATTCCACCAATATGGAGCCACCACCGAGAAGGCCCTGGCCCTTGTTGTTGCAAGCCTGGCTTCTCTAGGGCCTGGGAGGACCAGACAATTTTGAGTACCCGATCATAGTGCTCGCTGGGGAACATATGGGGAAAGGCAGTCCTTTAGGTACGTAGGTCCCTGGCCATAAAGGGCTTTAAAGGGAAGTACCAGCACCTTGAACCGAATTTGGTACGCTATAGGCAGCCAGTGCAGTGCTTTTAGCGCAGGCTGGATGTGTTCCCACATAGGGAGACCCAACAACAGCCTGGCCGCCACATTCTGCACTAGCTGAAGCACATATTCACCCAAAGAGTAACATGTGGAATTCACTGCCGCAAGAAGTGGTGGTGGCTACAAGCATAGACAGCTTCAAGAGGGAATTGGATAAATATATGGAACAGAGGTCCATCAGTGGCTATTAGCCACAAGGTATAGATGGAACACTATGCCTGGGGCAGTGATAGTCTGTATTTTTTTTTAATTTGTGTGTATGTGTGTATGCCTGGAAGTCATGGTTGACTTCTGGTGACCCCTAGTGGGGCTTGGACATTTCAGAGAGGTGGCTTACTGTTGCCTGGCTCTGCAACCCAGCCGTGGTATTCCTTGGAGGTCTCCCTTCCAAGTACTTGCCAGGGTCGGCTCTGCTTAGCTTCTGAGATGTGATGAGATCGGGCTTGCCTGGGCTATCCAGGTCATGGGAATGCTCTGTATTCTTGGTGCTTGGGAGGCAACAGTGGGAGGGCTTCTGGAGTTCTGGCCCTGCTGGTGGACCTCCTCATGGTACTTGGGTTTTGGCCAGTGTGTGACACAGTGTTGGACTGGATGGGCCATTGGCCTGATCTTATGATTTCAAATGGCTTTATAAGAAATCTAGAATTAATATGCAGGATGCTGAAGACACAATGGCAAGAGGAGGTTTAGGTTTTCCTGACCTCAAACAGTGCTATCACTTAGCTAGAATTTGATGGTTAATTAAATGAATGAAAGAAGAGTACAGCAATCCTTTGTGAAAATACCTCTAAAAGCATGCATTTGGCTGAATAAGAGCAATAAAAATTTTCACTATGCCGAAGATAACTATGTTATTAATGCCTTAGTTGAGATAATGCCTGGACCAAGGTTTGATCAAAATTGGCAAGCAGTGAAAGAAGGTAATTATAAAGTATGGGAACACTGGGGGGAGGGTTCTGATTATAAATCTCTAATGTCTAATGTTCAAAAGATTTTTACATTTGAAGAGATTTCATTCCTAAGTAACAGATTCCATTCTTCTAGTATTGGCAGGTTAAAAGTT
Organism: Gekko japonicus; assembly: GCF_001447785.1. Taxonomy (NCBI): domain Eukaryota; kingdom Metazoa; phylum Chordata; class Lepidosauria; order Squamata; family Gekkonidae; genus Gekko; species Gekko japonicus. Next base: position 173,852 of record NW_015176014.1, on the reverse strand, counting down.
TTTTACAATTACAGTTAAGAAAAGGAGAAATAAAACAAATGACAGATTTTGAAAAGTTAGCAATAGCTGGAGAAAGAAATATATTTTCTAAGGTATATCATCTCTTGTTAGATTTAGACAGCTTTGTAAAGCTATGAACTAGGGATCTGTAATCTGTAATTGAACCTGAGTTCTGTATATCAGGTTGAAAACTGTCTTAAATTTTTCAGTAAATCTCACTGCTTAAGAGAATATGATCAAACTAGTTTATCTGTGGCATCTAGCCCTTCATAAATTAGCTTAAATTAATAAAGGGATTAACCTGGTGACCGGTGAGAGATGGGGGGAGGTACTTACTGTGTGTGGGGGGGGAGGCGATCTTCATTGCTGCATGATGACGTCACTTCTGGCACAACCTTGATACAGTGGCATTGCACTGGTGTGATGCACTACCACTCACCCCAAAACTCTATGGAGTTTGGGTGTGAGTACTACTGCATCACCCCAGTGCAGTGCTGGAAATTGTCATCAGTGCAGTGCTGGAAAGTGTCCCACCCCCAAATGTTTTGATGGCCTGCTCCTGCCTGCTGACCAGATGAGCAATGGTGGGCATCAGCAACAATTACCAGGAGTTTGTCTGCCAACCCTGCTTCCTTTGTGAGATCTGCTCTGCCTAGACAGGGCCATCTAGGTCGTGGCTAGAATGTGGGATAAGTATCTTAATAAGCTCTCCTGTTCTATACCTCTCTTAGAATCTGTTTTTAGGTGCCCTAGGTTTAATATAGAGGCACAGAATCCTTTTCCAGTTAGAAGTATAATGTTATGAAGTGTGAACAGTTGTTTGAAAGGGGTAGATTTATCCCTGTTAACTTTTGATATTGTATAATTTACCACAGAGATGGACAGTACTCTGTCAGGAAGATATGTTAAAGGGCTCAAATAATTTCTGTCTTTCAAAAAAAAAAACCCTTTCCAAATGGTAAGAAACCTGAAAGCTGGAAATGGAAAGTGTTGGCACCTGGCAGCCATCTGCATGTTGCCTGTATAATCCTTTTTGATATTAACTACCTTTGATTTTAACTCTTCCTTGCTTCCTCCTTATCCACCCATGCCCTGTTTTCTGCATTCTTTTTCTGCCTGTTCTGTTAAGACACTTCTCTTTTCTAGAATCCGGCCTTCTACTCCTGCTTCATGCTTTTTCTTGTTTTTCCTTGTATCTGGAACTTCTTGTTCTCTGATAGCCACAGCTTACTGACATGCACTCCATAATATCACCTCCAAAATACATCTTTTTGACCCTATCAAAGTATCAATTGTGATCTCTGCTTCATCCCTTCCTGTTGTATGTACTCCATTAATTGCCTTTAAAAAAAAAAAGATTGTAAACGTGCGCAAGCTTTGTTCTTTTTAACTTAATCACTGCATGCAGTGTTGAGATGCTTCATAATGAAATATTAGATACATACATAGTCCAGAAGAATGGAGTAAGGAGTCTGTGTAGGAAGGTGAGTCTTGTATTGAGCAAATGGCTTTGGGAAGCGTTTTTGAAAGCTATCTTGATGATCCACAGAAAGAAATTCTTCAGGTTTCACGTGAGGTTTATGTATCCATCCAAAAAAAAAAAATAGTATGCAGCACCTGTTGGAGACATAAACATCCTACACAGCTGGAGTTCTTTTCAACAAAAGAAGTGCCCTCTCTTCATACACACACGTGCTTAACATTTCGCATTTGTGGAAGATCCAAAGAAAACATTAAAGGGGTCACTAATGGCAGGAGCTGCAGCATCAATGTAAAGTTGATGGGTTGGATGCAGTGGAAGGACCTTGTGAGGACTGTACAAGAATCTCATGGAGTAGTCATGCAGGTTGGTAGGCTGAAGTGAGGAGAGAGATAAATTGCTCTCTCCTTTCTATTCTTGAGCTGCACTCTGCTGACAGAAGAGGCAGAAGGAAGTTATTTTGCTCCCTGCCCCCTCCCTGCTGCAGCCTACCAAACCCGCATAGCTATTACTCCACCCAGGCCCTGCAATCCCAAGAATACACTCTTCCAGAGTTAGAAATGTATGAAAAAGGAGGGTAGAGCCAGGAAGACCAGTGACCTTTAGCTCCTTCTGCTGAGGGATCACAGGATCTGACCCCACAGTTGTGGAGAGGGATGAAATTGTTGGAAAAGACAGTAGCCGATTCAGCATTGGCTTTTCCCTCCATTGTTTTAGCAAACAGAAATTCCCCTCTGCATTGCATGCCACTTTCAATTTCTTTGATCATCGGGTTTTATGGTACCTTTTGCATAGATCTATGGCCATTCAGGAGTGACTTTGCAGTCAGTATGGTGTTGGCCTGGGGTATTTGAATGTGGTTTGAGCTGTACCTTTTCCTCAGTGGGTGATTCTGCATCTAGCATTTGCTTCATGTTTTCTCAACTGGGAGGGAAAAGTGCAGCTCAAAACCACATTCAAGTATCCCAGGGCAATGCCATACTGACTGCAAAGTCACCCCTGAACAGCCATAAAACAGCCATAAATCTATGCACAAGGTACCATAAAATCTGATGATCAAAGGAAGTGAAAACGGCATGCAATACAGAGGGGAATTTCTGTTCCAACATGGGTTTGCTAAAACTGTGGAGGGACAAGCCAATGCAGAATCAGCCAGTGTTGAGAAAATGTAGAACTAATGCCAGATGCAGAACCAGCCAATGTCTGGTGTGCAAAGAAGAAGACCCTGAAGGGGCAGCAAGAAGATAATTAGATCGGATAGTGAAGACAGCACCTTCTCTCTCCTGTTAAGTGTCATTCTTTGTCTGTCTCCAGATTGCTACTCTTATGGCAATTTTCTTGGAAGTGCCACACTTAATCTACTCCCTCTCTCTCAGCTAGAGATGTAGTTAGGAACCTCTCTCTGTCTCTCCTCTTTCCTATCAAGTATATTAGTTCCTAAATAAACCTTTAGCTACTCTTTAATCAGGTTGTGCACCCTTGCTGTGTTATTTACTCTGCCAACAGTCATGAGGTGTCAGGCTTTCATTAACATCACCAGGTATCAGATAAGCCTCTAATTATGAGCATATGTAACTGGTTTTAGGTACACAGAACAGAATAGGTTTTTTGCCTACCCTAAGAATAATCCTGAAACTGGTGTTGACATCCCTGGTGCTTTTTGTTGTCAGGATTTCAATATTCATGCCTGCCATGGGCTTCAGTCTTGTATTAGAATTGTTAACTGGATTGTGAGCTACCATTTCCCCTACCTTTTGGATGGACCTGATGTTAATGTCCATGTGTAGAAAGCCTCTTGTCTGTCTTTGCAATGCATACAATAGCCTGGTCCCAGGATACCTGAAGGACTGCCTTCTCCCAAATGAGCCTGCCCATTGAAGGAGGTAATCAATTGTGGCCTTGGTCTGGGTGTGTCCTCCCTTCAGGAGTTAGGCAAATGACTATTAGGCTTGAAAATTCTAAGGTTGCACCATGATAGATTGCACAAGATCCACTTTTTGACACTGACCAGACCATCCTATCTTCTAGGTACTGCCAGGTTAAAATAATTTCATTTTCTTAAGCTTTGGTGAGTAAACATTTTCATATATATATATGAATGAATGTCTAGGAACCTCATTTCTACAGCAATATGAACTGTTAGTTAACAAGCATGTGGTGAATTGGGTCCACTGTGCCCTGCAGGCCCTGTTCTATCCTGCCCTCCAAGGTTTTCCCAGCACCTGGAGAGGCATTTCTTCGTCGGGTAACCACTGCCACCATCTGACCTTTGTAAGGAATTGCCTGCTGGGGGTGGTGGTCAGGACTCCGAGCTTCCTTTTCAAGTTCTGAGGCCTTGCCTCTCCCACTGCCCAGTGCCTGGTCACTACGGGGACCATTTACTGCCTTGTGTACCCCTGGAGGAATAGCTACTTGCCAACTACCTGCCTTCCCCCTGGCACTCCTTTTAAAATAGCATGTCCAAGATGGTGGAGGTCTGTGTGGTACAGAGAACCACTGCCAGCATCAAAAATTATAAAGTATTTATTAAAAAAAATTCAGAAGCAGACTTTTAGCACAGCACCAGATTGAGCAAGGGATTAAAAAGAAATGGGTAAAACGCAATTAGTCTGTCCCTCTCTCTATACATGCCCTATCAGATTTTAAAATATAGGACAGGCTCCTTGGTTTAGGAAGTTACAGATCTCTACAGAGTAACTATTACCTTGAAGCTTCCTCCAGATGGTTAATGCCTGCTCCTCTAGACCTCAGTTAAGAGTTCTGTCTGCTATAATGGACTCAGCACCAAAAGAGTTTTTCTCCTTGCTTCCAGGAGTTTTATCACCTCTCTTTTCCCCACCCACTGACCAGGCTAGGCTGGGTCAGAGAAGCTTTTCCTGAATATTCTTCTGGAATTCCTTCCTGAAGTCTCTCAAGTATTTAACATCTCCAAGTATCTGTTGAAACTTATCTGTTTACTTTTTGCTCATCTAATTGAAAATGGAATATGAACTCTTTACTTCTTAATTTGTTCTGTGGATTTCTAGTACTGTAAGTATTTATACAAAAGTGTTTATGGTATTTAAAAAACTATGTTTTAATCTGTTAATTCAATATATATTATTTAAAAATCTCTATGCCACCTATCACCCAAATAGGGTCCCCAAGGCGGCAAACATCATGAGTACCAGCATTACTTCTTTCTTCTTTTTTTACGAGAGAGAGAGATAAAGAAAGAATCCTATAAACCACCTTGAAGACCTTGTGGGAAAGTGGGGTATGTTTGAGATAAAATAACTGAAGCGGCTTCTTAAATGTTGTTTTCTTTCTCCATCCATAATTTATCTACTAAGGACAGAACATATGTAACTGGTTTAAGGACAGAAGAAAATGTTGGAGGGGCAGAGGTTGGGGCTTGTATAAGAAAGTTACCTTTGGCATATATTTTCTTTGGATGGCATCAGATGCATTGGTTTCTTCTAGCAGTTTACTGAATTTTCTAATGAAATTGGTCCCACTTTGAATTAAATTATTCTTGTCATTTCTTTTCTTTTCTTTATATATTCTGTTAAATAAAAGGATTATTGCTATTGTTTCCATTGCAATGTATGGACAAGGCTTATCACCCACCCCCATGTACATCCTGGTCAGCAGGTGGAGTGTCAGTCCTGCAAGATGTTATGCAAAGCAAACATCACCCTTTCGGCGAGCAAAATAATTCCTTTGATAAACAAGTTTGGCAGGGGTTTATTTGTTTCAAAGACCTGCTAAAAACCTGTTTAGCCAAAAATGGGACAAAAGAAATGTGAGTGTGCATATATATGTTTAATTCTTAAAAATACTCTCCAGCATGAAACTTTCTTGAAAACTTTACATTATTAGCCAGTTTCTCATTAAAGACTGGCTAAATTTTTATTTTCCAGGCTCTTGTTTGTTTTTGTTTTGTCATAAGCTAAGTACATGTTATATGGACATGCGTGTAATGGAGCACTGACACATTTTTTTAAACAAGCTGATGGGAGAGGTGGAAGATGAGAATTATTAACCCTTTCCCTGCCAGCAGTTTCTTTGTTCCAAACTGTCTCCAGCTTCTTTCATCAAAATGAAAGTAAATTCACGTTTTGAATCTCACAAGAGAAAAAGCATTTTGGAGGGGAAACTGAGTCATCCTTTGACTCCTCATTCACGGGTAGCTGCCATTTTTCCTTCTGATTACTTGGGGGGTTGTTCTCTTTGGTGTTCTGGATTGGCCTAAAGAACAAACTGCAGTAAACGTAAAAACCTTGCTGTGTCACTTGGTAGTGAGCTTGGTAGATTTTTCTCCTCACCATGATTATGATGGTTGAGTGCTGAAGGAGTGGTAGATGAAGCCTTCAGTTAGGACACTTGGCTTGCTCCTCCTTCCCCAAACCTCCAAGCCATAATCTGAATTGAGGAAAACCTTCCTGTCAAACACCTACTTTATCCAGGAACATTCATTTGTTCTACTATAACAAAGAAGAGCCAAATCTTGATTTGGAAAATCTCAAAGAAGACCCAGGGCAGTGTGTATGGGGGGGGGGGGGGGGAGAGAAGATTTGAAGATTACCTTTTCCTTTGTGCTAGAGCTTCACTCTGCAAGAATACAAAATAAAAATAGGGAAATAGAATTAACTGTCACAGTATAGCAACTGATTTGCATCCTGTCTTCCCTCATTACCAGAATATTTAAGTAGTTTGCAAGACAAGCAATACACATTTCTGATGCTGGGCAGACAAGAATAAAAGTCTTGAAGCCACAGGGAAGAGTGAGGGGAGAATACCCTCTAAAATAGTACTGCTAGAATTGCCAGGTTGTGCCCAGAGATTTTATTTATTATCACATTTATAGCCCACCCATCCCATGAGCAGGCTCAGGGTGGGTTACTTCATATTTCAATAAATACAGTAAAATTTAAAAAAAACAGTATAAACATTTAAAATCAGTAGTTACAGCTTACAGTTGAGAGATTCCAAGCCGTTGATGCAGATGGATATGGCTGGTTATCGATGGGTGGGTGACAGCAACCTCGGGGAGGCCATGCGTCGACACCCGTTGCCTCAGTCAAAGTCCTGGTGGAACAGCTATATCTTGCAGGCCCTGCGGAATTGAAGATGATCCCACAGGGCCCTAATTTCAATGGGGAGCATGTTCCACCAGGTAGGGGCCAGGGACCACCAGGAGATGTTGTTTGTTAGAATGTAAAGCTCTTCAAGGCATATATGGGACGAAGAGGTCCCTGAGGTATGTTGGTCGCTGGCCATATAAGGCTTTAAAGATTATTACCAACACCTTCAAGTGAATCTGGTACTCAACTGGTAACCAATGCAGCTGGCAAAGCATATGCCAAACATGAGCCCGCATAGGTGTTAACATCAGCAGGCGCGTCACTGCATTTTGCACCAGCTTTAATTTCCGGATCAGCTTCAGGGGTAAGCCTGTGTAGAACGAGTTGCAGTAGTCAAGCCTGAAAGTGACCATTGCATGGGTCACCGTAGCTAATATTTCCCCCCTTCCCCAAAAAAAAAATTTGGGGGGGGAAATATGAAATGTATGCAATATTTACAGTTCTATCAAACATAAACTAATTTTTCTGCTTTAACAAAATACATCATTTACAACTTATTTAGCATGTAAAATTGCCATATTTGACATGTTTATGTAATTTAAGAGTTAAAAATGCCTTCATTTTGTATAAGCAAAATTGCAGATATTCCTAATACACGAGAGAAAGCTGCAAGCTGACGCACTCTGTGCTGTCTTAGCACATGACTTCACCTTTTGCTAACAGAGAGAGCTAAGTTCTCCATGAAACTTTCTGTTTTCTTTGAGGCTTTGGTGCAGTTTCTGCCCTACTTCCTTCTGATCTTTTTTGTCCATCCAGCAAGATTGGGCAATCAGCTACTTTTTACTCAGTAAGAAGGTAAATGCGTCACAGTGATTTGCGAGTTGAAAAGGTCAACCACAAGGTCAAGCATGTCAGGACAACAGAAGACATGCAACTGTTGAGAAGCTATGAAAGCCCTGCATGCTCCCCTCATGAAGAGTAGGTACCCTTCTAGGTGCAGAAATGCACCTTGGATTTAAGAGCTGTATATCTCTACACAGCATACTCACCTTGTCTTTAAAAGCATTTCACTCATTTGGAAAGATAAAATATTTCATAAGAGTTTTTTTAGCAGCCCTCAAAATTTCTAATTTTTCCCATTGGAAAAATGGGGGAAAGTCTGGGGGGCAGGAAGGAAAAACAGGCCCTCCCCACAATTTTTCTGTCCCCCCCTCGGGCCTTCAGATCTCTAGGCAAGACAATTCCACTGAGCCACCAGACCTGAATTGATGGATGCCAAGATGGATGTCAAGTCTCCTTGACAGAAAGGCAAAGGTGTGGGGAAAGAAGAATGGACTATAAAATCTAGAGAATCCTGAGGTGAGGTGAAGACTGTCCCTTGAAGATCTCTCCTGATCTGTCAGCACTGGATGGCTTGGCCAGCCATTTGTGTGTGTGTGCTGCATGCTTGTTGCTAGGGCATATCTTTCCTTATATATAATTGATTAGTGGGGTGGCACTTTCTGAACATTCCACATGCTCCTAAATCAGTTGGCTCCATGATGTGTCACTCAGAAGCTGTCCCTTTCCACTGGCTGCATTGCCTGGGTCCCGCCCACAGTGCACTCCATCAGCCATTGGCCCGTCAGCCGCCACTCAAGAGTACTTGTGTGCCATTGGCCAGGTGCTGGGTCTGCTCCTGTTCCCCGCCCACTCCAGGCACTGTTCCCTGTCAGAATACGCTCTTTCTCCTGGGGAAGACACTTCGCCTGCTTCACTCTTCTGTGGGATTAACTTTCCCCTCAGTGGCTGTTGGTAGGCATCCAAGCTTGGTTCTGTCAGTAAAAAGACAAGCCCTTTCCAGGCCTTTGTGAGGAACTCATTGGGGCCAGTCCTGACTAGGGTTGCCAGCTCCAAGTTGGGAAATTACTGCTGAGTCCTTCCGCCCGCCCTCCCCAACGCTGCCGTCCACAGGATCTACCCCCCAAATCTTCAGGTATTTCCCTACTCAGAGCTGGGAACCCTACTTTCCCCTCAGTAACTTGCTAGGCAAGTTTGGTTCTGTCAGTAAAAGGCCCTTTCCACACCTATTTTGGCCTTTGGGAGAAAACTCATTGGGGCCAGTCCTGACTAGGGTTGCCAGCTCCAAGTTGGGAAATTACTGCTGAGTCCTTCCGCCCGCCCTCCCCAACGCTGCCGTCCACAGGATCTACCCCCCAAATCTTCAGGTATTTCCCTACTCAGAGCTGGGAACCCTACTTTCCCCTCAGTAACTTGCTAGGCAAGTTTGGTTCTGTCAGTAAAAGGCCCTTTCCACACCTATTTTGGCCTTTGGGAGAAAACTCATTGGGGCCAGTCCTGACTAGGGTTGCCACCTCCAGGTAGAGAGATTCTGTGTCTAAGGAAGCCAGAGTCTGGGGAGGGGAGAGGCCTCAGCTGAACTGAATGCTATAGAGGCCACAGTCCAAAGCAGTTAATTTTCTCCAGGGGGAGAGAACATCTGTTGTCTGGAGTTCAGTTGTGATACCTGGCGATCTTCAGGCTCCACCTGGAGGTTGACTACCCTAGGCATAGCAGTCAGTGCTTCAGAGCAGGGTCTGCTAGACCCAGGTTCTTGCTGTGGAAGCTGACTGGGTGATTTTGGACCAGTCAAAGACTTTCAGCATAACCTACCTCACAGGGTTGTTGTGCAAGTCAAAAGGGGGGGGGAGAATGATGTAAGCTACTTTGGGCCCCATTGCAGAGAAAGACTACGTATCCTCCTCAGGAAACATTGTTGCCAATCTCCAGGTGAGGGCTGGAGATCACTCAGAATTACAACTGCTCTCCAGATGGTAGAGATCAGTTCCCCTAGAGAAAATGGTGGACTTATACCTTGCTGAGATGCCCCCCATGACAGCCAATGTGAGGTAGCACTCAGGGCTTCAGAGCACAGTAGAGCATGCAGGTGTGTGTATGTGGAGGGAGACAGAAAACTGAAGAGTGAGGGGCAGATAATGGCAGGTTGATGCTTCGCTGGGAAAGACAGAGTTGTCAACTCCAGGTTGGGAAATTCCTGAAGATTTGAGGGGTTAAGCCTGGAGAGGGTTGGGTTTGAGGAGGAGTGGGACCTCAGACAGGTACAATGCCATAGACTCCACCCTCCAAACCAGCCATTCCCTCCTGGGTAACCATTGTTGCAAATCTCCAGGTGGGAGCTGGAGATCACTCAGAATTACAAACTGCTCTCTAGGAGGAAGGGGGATGGAGATGGAAAGCTGAAGTCAGAGGGGCAGATAAAGGTAGGTTGATGGTTGGCTGGGAGGGAGATAGGGTTGCCAACTCCAGGTTGGGAAACTCCTGGAGATTTGAGGGGTGGAGCCTGGAGAGGGTGGTGTTTGTGGAGGGGTGGGACCTCGGACAGGTACAATGCCATAGACTCCACCCTCCAAACCAGCCATTCCCTCCTGGGTAACCATTGTTGCAAATCTCCAGGTGGGAGCTGGAGATCACTCAGAATTACAACTGCTCTTCAGGTAGCAGAGATCAGTTCCTCTGGAGAAAATGGTGGACTCTGTGTCATTATACCCTGCTGAGGTCGCCACAGCAAATTGACGCTGATTGCCCAAGACCAGGGCACTCTCTCAGAGCCTCTTTCTAGAGCTCGTTGTATTTATTTCCACAATGGGCCTTATTCCTAGTTTGATCAATAAAGCTGCAGCTGTGTTTTCTTGTGCCTTGTCTCTTCCTTAGTACCTCAGCTCAAAATGAATCCCAGAGTTTGTTGGTAGGAGACAGATAGAGTCTTATCGCCTGTGCCCTGTCTCTCAGTTCCCACTGGATCCCTGTGTAACAGCGTCAGCATCCAGAAGTGACCAGAAATAACAGGCAAAAAATATAGGGGGGGGGGGGGAGTGAAATTAAAAACACAAGTTCACTTGAACTCCATCGCTGCAGTCAGAAACCAGTAGGGAAATCTTGCTTTTTTAGAATGACATATGACAAGAAAACACATCTTTAATGTAGAGAGCTGGCAAATGCTGCCATTTGAGAATAGCCACTTAAAATGTGTAAAGGGGGGATGGGTCTTTAAGGGAAAATGGCATCTAATCCCACCACTATGAAAAAGGATGCATGGATGGGTCTACATGTTTCTTCGGAGGATACAGAGTGATATAGAGCTTGGCTTAGCTCTCTCCATGATGGCCATGTACAGTGTACTCACCATTTCTGTGATCAGGAATTTGCTTTACAAAGCAGTTGTCAAACGATATCTAATTCAAAATGCAGCCACAAGATGAAAAACAACTGAACCAGGATCTCAAATCCATATACTGTAAAAAAATAATATGGCTGTTCAGAGGGAGAGATTAATTCCCCATTTATGAAACAGACACTTATAACCTCAATTTTCACCATCACAGTGTCTCTTTTCTTATTTTCACCATCACAGTGTCTCTTTTCTTATTTTCACCATCACAGTGTCTCTTTTCTTAACTACATCCTATCCTTTCTGCATGACTACCAGAGAAGTAACATCACTAATTTAAGCCCAGCTTTAGACTCTTCCTCTGTCCTTTGAAGATAGATTCAGGTGGGTAGCCATGCTGGTCTGAACCAACCTTGTTGATCTCAAAGGTGCCACTGGACCTTTAGTTATATGCAGAATTAAACTTTGTTGGTCTTAAAGGTGCCACTGGACTCAAACTTTGTTCCTCTGTCCTTTGTTATTTCTGCAGCATTTTTGTTTTTACACTCTCCAGGAAAACTGTTGGAGACCACTGTGATGTAACCTATATATAGTAAAATGGTTTGGTTCTCTGCTCAGATCCAGCAGCAAGATCAGTATAAAGAGAAATTGTTGACAAATTTACATTGCCTGATACTAAGAGATTTCTATAGTAGCCTCATTACTTGGTAATTGACCATACATTTAACCATGCAGAGTATTTTGTAGAAAACGAAGCAGTTCTGGAAGATGAGCCTAACCTAAAATGCTGGTTGAAAAGCTGGTATATTATACTGTAAGAGAACCAGTTTGGTGTAGTGGTTAAGAGTGGCAGACTCTAATCTGGAGAACCAGGTTCGATTCCCTACTCCTCTACTTGAAGCTAGCTAGGCCAGTCACAGTTCTTTCAGAGCTCTCTCAGCCCCTAGAAACAAGTCTAGCTTGCCACTAGCACAACACTAAGAGCTAGAACTTGTGGCTGCCAGACAATCTCAGGATCCCCTGGCTATTCTACATACAATGCTGTACGATAATAATTATTATACTGTATTTTCATGGTGATTTGGGGGGTTTTCAATAGTTTTAGGGTCTCAAAACAGCCTTCTAGTGGGGCATGGAGGACGTTCAGAGAAGTGGCTTGATAGTCTGCCTCTGCCTCCCAGCCCTGATATTCTTTGGAGGTCTCCCATCCAAGTGGCTTGATAGTCTGCCTCTGCCTCCCAGCCCTGATATTCTTTGGAGGTCTCCCATCCAAATACTTGCCAGGTTCAGCCCTGCTTAGCTTCCGAGATCTGACAAGATCGGGCTTGCCTGGGCTTCCAGGTCAGGGCCAGGGGGTAATTTATTTTGACAGGAGATGATCCTGTCTTTGAAATTAACTCAGGAAGGTGGCTAATTTGTCCTGTCTGATGGGCTAGGGTTATTTGGAAACCTGTGTAAGTGTTCTGGAATGTTTGCTGAAGCCTCAATGATCTCATGAAGCCACAAGACAAGCCCTTAGGCTGGGTTCCACAGTTTCTCACAGGCACCTGACTGATTCACCTTAGGCTGGCATTTTATTCTATTTTATTTCCTGAAGGAAATAGTGGCATAGTGCAATTTCCCCTGTGTGCTGGTCAGATTGTATCTCCCAGGACTCTGAGTAGGGCTGCTAACCTAACGATGAGGACTGAAGTCCTCCTGGAAGTGCAACGGATCTCCAAACTCTAGGGATCTGTTCCCCTGGAAGAAATGGTGTCACATCCCCTCTGAGCCCCCCCCCCCCAATTCTTCCCCCCAGATTTCCCAGAATTCCCTAAGCCACAGTAAGCAACCCTAACTCTTAGGAGTGAGGGGAACATGTTTTATTTTTAGGAAATGCAAATCAAGGATGGTGGTCAAGTACTCCACATAGGCCATAAATTATGTCTGATTACTTCCTTCCGTTTATGGGTGACATGTTATACAGAATAGACAGTTATGTTGTACGTATCAGTCACCAAACTCTCAGTTGCCTATTATTTCATAATAATAGTTTGTAATATAACAGTAAATGACAGAATTATCAAGTACAGATGTTGCTATAGGCAACTATGCAGCATAACCCATTCTGTGGTCTGTTGCTGATACACATACATAATCAGTATAACCTGTTTATGCGTAGGTTCTTTACTGAGGACTACTACTTATTTCATACAAAACTGGTTGCCTTTTCCTACATTCCACAATTAATTCCTAAGACAACTTCTGAAAATGCTGCTCACAAACTGTGCCCCTCTTCTCCACAGCTGTAAAAATGTGTTCACTTTCCCTGTATAAAAGGCAGCCAGCTATGGTGAAACTATGCTTTAGCAAATATGTTTTTTACACACTAAAAAAATGGACAAGAGTGGAGTGGCACATCATATACAAGAAATATAATGTTCCCCAGTCCTCAAAGATCAGGAAAAGAAAACATCAAGTATTTGTATAGGAACACCAGGTATTGCTTCTATGTAAATAAGATTTTGTTTCAATGTTGCAGTTTGCCAGTGGCAGATGATCGGTATCAAACTTCACCAACTGTATTTGGTCTGATTGGTGGTGTTTGGTCAGTTATGTGAGGGATAAGTGAGTGGTGAATCACTTATGCTGCGTATGCTATCCTAAACCAGAAAAGTGCATGTGTTAACACTCATACATGTTGGAAGTGAAGGGACTTTGCACTGTTTCTTTGCCTCAGACTACAGAGGAAGACTACAAGAGAGTCAGAGAGCTAGATAGGCAGGACACTGGCCACCTTTGCTTTTACTCCTCTCTGATGCTATCCCTTTGATGTGTAGATTGCTACTCTTAAGGAAAGTTTCCTTCCTTCTGGTCTAACACACTCTCTCCACACAGAATGCTATAATTCTCCGTCTTGACAACATGAGAGCTGGACATGCTTTCCTGCATCTCTGTCCATCTAGCTAGTTAGATTAGATTAGAGAACCTATCCACTTTCCTATCTAGAAATGGAGTTCCTATAATAAATTCATATTGTTAGTTTTGAAAAGATAAAGAGGCTCTGTGTAACTTTGTTTCTTGCTGGCACACACACTGACCGGATGAACTCTGCTGTGTTAAAGCTTTTGAGCACTCCGCTACCCCACCAAAAATGCCAATAATACATTCATTCCCTTTAAAGAGTCACCAAATCAAAATAACTTTCTTATTTAGTTTAAAATTCATATAAATGTGGAGCTTGAAGGAGAAAGCTCTGTTAAACTTGAACGTTTATTGGATTATGAATATAATTCCAGGGGGGTAGTTGTCTTAGTCAGTAGTAGCAGAATAAAATAAAATTTATTCCAGCATAAACTTTTGAGAGTTAGAGTTCACTTCATCACTTTACACTCCAATGCATCTGATGAAGTGATCTCTGACTAATAAAAACTTATGCTGGAATAAATTTTGTAGTCTTAAATGTGCCACTGGGCTGTTTTATTCTGTTTTATATGAACACTGACTGCTCACCATGACTTTTTTTTTGTAATTCACAAGCATTAATATCTGCTTTTGATCTTTTGCTTTTTAAAATGTGTCAGTACTGCAATAATCAGGATAGAGATACAGAGAAGAAATAATTTGTTAGACCATGAACCTACCTCACAAACATACAGCTTCTCCAGATGCAGATGCCAAAAGAGTTGATGAACGAGTCTGAAGTCCCTTTCAGTTTCCCCATTATTATGGCCAGTGTATGAAGGAAGAGTTTTTGCTGTCGCAAGACACTTGGGTGGAGGAGGAAATTGTCATGTTTCAAAAACCCCACCTATTTTTCTTCTTTTTAACTTATCCAATAGTTATTTACTGTACTTGGCCTCTAGGAAGATTTCCTTTTACAATAAGATGCATGTTTACAGCAACGTGACAAGGCTACAGCCCAGGAGAATATATAACAGGCATTGTAAAGATGGGTATTTTGTTTATTAATTTGGTGCACAGTTTGACTAGAGAGTCACAGAAGCCTTTAACCGTGCAGAAAAGAACTTGGATTATTGTTCCTGGAAGGATCATAACCAAATACATTCTGAAAAGTACGCAGACGGAGAGTGATTTCAGCAAAGCGTACTTTATTCCATCAGGAACAAGACAGCTTTGGCCGGCTCGCAGGCCGGCTTATATTCCCCGAGAAACCGCCACCCAACCCCCCCCCCCACTTCCCAATAGGTTATTTACAGTGACCGAGAGTCCCATTGGCTCTCGGCCAGGAACCTAGCCCCCTGATTGGAGCGGGCTAGGATCCGCATAGTCCATTGTCTCTTGGAGCGAAGCTCGACGTTTGTCTCTGGACTTGTCTAGACTTGTCAGGACTGGATACATTACACATTCTGTACCCATTTGAAATTGCATCCTATCCCAGTTCAAGTGATAACTCGTTCCTAGGCTTGTACCACATTTCACAGCAATCTTACATTGAATACCTATGTAGCCTCTGCTCGTCCCAACAAACCCTCGTTCTACTTGCACCAATTGTGGTAAATTAAAATGCCTCTCTTGTCCAGCATTTTCTCTCCCAGCAAGCTAAGGGAGAGAAAATGAAGCACTTTGCCCATACACAAATGATCAAGCGGTCAGACCAATGGCTGGCTGACTTCAAGGTTTTGTGGGACTCTGGGCAAGTGATAGTATGTTACTTGCATCAGTTATGTGATCCTTATTCCACCCTGCCTCCTGGGGCGTAGTACATCAAGTGGATTAAGGACTGCTGCAGGACTGGGATTTGGCTTTCTGGGTCCCTCAAAGATCCATTTATGAGGCTCTAGGAGATGGCGGTGAAGGCCAATAAAAGACAGTTCTATGCTGCCTCCATTGCATCTGCGAAGTCACACCTGGCCCAATTGTTTAGAACTATTCGATCACTTACTTCATTGCCACAAGGCAAACAAAATGCTAGGGAATTGGATATTGGCTGTGAGGCATTTGCGACTTATTTCGTGGATAAAACCTTATAGCTTCACCAAGACCTCCCAGCCACAGTTGATACAGTAAAGGAACTGGAAGCCCCTTGTCTGTCTTCAGGTCCAATGCTGGACCATTTCAACCGGCTCTCTCAGGAAGATGTCGACAGGGTCCTGGCAGTTGTGAAGCCAACCACTAGCCTTCTTGACCTGTGCCCGTTCTGGCTGGTTAAAGCCTGCGAGGAGGACATTTGGGTCCCCCTGGGAGAAAATCAACTTGTCCCTTTCTTCTGGGACCTTCCCAAGGGGGATAAAGGAGGCAGTGGTTCATCCACTCTTAAAGAAACCAACACTGGACCCTATGGTCCTGGCCAACTACCGCCCAGTCTCAAATTTAGCATTTCTGGGTAAGGTAGTTGAGAGAATGGCGGCTGAATAACACCAGGCTTTTTTTGGAGGACGCATTTATCCTTGACCCATTCCAGTCTGACTTCTGCCCTGGCCACGGGACAGAGACGGCACTAGTTGCCCTCACAGATGACCTCCAGAGACACCTGGATTGGGGCGGGTCAGCGCTGCTGCTATTATTAGACCTGACAGCAGCATTTGACACAGTTGATTATGATCTGTTTACTCACTGCCTTGCCGAGATAAGAGTGTGGGGGTCTGCCCTACAGTGGTTTTCCTCCTTTCTCTGCAATCGGGGACAGAGGGTGGTGCTTGGTGAGGGAGTATCCCCACAATACCCACTTGATTGCAGAGTCCCACAAGGGGAAATTCTCTCCAATTTTATCCAACATCTATTGCGCCCCCTCACCTAGTTGGTCCAGGGGTTCAGGCTGGGATGTCATCAATAGGCAGATGACACCCAGCAGCTCTATCTGTTGATGGACAGCTGCTGGGACTCCACCCCAGAAAATCTGACTAGGGCATTGGAGGCCATGGCTGGATGGCTACAGCAGAGCCAGTTGAAACTTAATCCAACTAAGGAGGAGGTCTTGTACCTAGGTCGGGGGGAGCTGGGTCGGAAATCAGGCTGCCCACCTTGGATGGTGCATTACTTGTGCCAGCCCAGAGGGTGAGGAGTCTGGGGGTGGTCCTGGATGCCATGCTCTCTATAGAGGCCCAGGTCACCACAGTTCCTAGGTCTGCCTTTTATCATCTCCAGCAGATCAGGCAGCTGGATCCATTCCTCTTCCCCCCCAGGACTTGGCTACAGTGACCCATGCAATAGTCACTTCCAGGCTTGATTACTGTAACTCGTTTTATGTGGGCTTGCCTTTGCGGTTAATCTGGAAACTCCAGCTGATGCAAAATGCTGTGGCACACCTGCTGACTGCGTTGCCTGTGTGGGCGCACAGTCAGCCGGTGCTACGCCAATTGCACTGGCTACCAATTGAGTACTGGATCCGCTTCAAGGTGTTGGTATTGACCTTCAAAGCCTTGCATGGCCTGGGACTGACATACCTAAGGCAAAGGGACCGCTTCTCCCCATATGTGCCTCAGAGAGCCTTGCGCTCTGCTGAGCAAGATCTGCTGGTTGTCCCTGGCCCAAAGGACATCTGTTTAGCCTTGACCATGGCCGGGGCTTTTTCTTCCCTGGCCCTGGCCTGGTGGAACATGCTCCTGTGTGAGATCAGGGCCATGTGGGCCCTTTTACCGTTCCTCAGGGCCTGTAAAACGGGGCTGTTCCGCCAGGCCTTTGGCTGAGGCAGCAGGTGTCCAGAAAAAACATCTTGGCCTCCTCTGTTGAAGACACCATCTCCATGCGGCCTGGATTGAACAAACTCAGAATTCAGCAGCACCAGTATCAGTGCAAATTGTTTTTAAATGCTGTTTTAATGTTTTAACTATGTATTATTATGTTTTTTGTTGCCAAATGGCCTAACTATTGCTGTGATCTACCCTGAGCCTATTTGTGGGGAGGGCGGACTATGAATTTGAAAAATAAATAAATAAATAATGAAAAAGACATATTAAATGGTGACACACACAGTACATTAGTGAGACAGCATGAGGCAGTGCTGTCAGACTAGGATCTGGGAAACCCAGGTTCGATCTCCTCTCTGCCGTGGAAGCTTGGGTGACCTTGGGCCAGTCACATACTCTCAGCCTAAACTACCTCATGGGGTTATTGTGAGGATAAAATGGAAGTGAGGAGATTGCTGTAAGCCATTTCAGGTCCCATTGGGGAGAAAAGTGGGGACACAACTGAAGTAATCAAGATGGTGGCTGAGGCAGACGCCTGACGCCGAGCTCCACAGTTTATTTATTGTTTCAGTTTGCTTCAGCCTCCCAAATAATCTTTTCCTGGATTTTGTCTGTCTGTGTTGGGATACAACTGTGGCCGCAGCTGGACGTAACTGTGACAGCCTTGGATACCGGAGAATAATGAACATTTAATTAATTAATTGAGCTGGCTGCTTGCCTGGTACGTTATCTTGGCCTACTCCCCCACGAGCCTTTCTCCTTCCAAGTATTTTGGCCCAACCTTGTGGGGTGGCTGTTATCTGCATTGCTACAGTGGCAAGGAGTGTCGGCTACTGATAACAAAGGGAAGGAATATTTAGACCTTATGTCTAATAGGAAGCGTCGACGCTCTGCCTCTGAGGCAGCCAACTTAGAAGAGGGAAAACAACAGAAGATAGATCAATCTATCTCTAACTCTCAGCCAGAAATCATCAGTCTTACCAACAGATATGCTGCTTTGGAGTCGGACTGTATGGTGCTCCCGGGCAACGAAGGGAGAGTCCCTGGTCAAGGTAAAATAAATGCGGAGTCATGCCCTGGTCCAAGTTCACGATGCACCCGGCAGCTGTCGGGTATGATGGAGTCATTTTCTAAAGGGGCAATGCTAACCTCCCATACCTTGGCCTTGTTGTTAGATAGGATTAAGGACATTGACAACAAGGTAACTGCTGTGAAGGAAGCTATCAATAACTTGGTTACTGCATATAACTTAGGCAGAGCTGGAGTTAAATCACGGACTGAGACGACGACTGTTAGGAAATCAGTTGCAGGCAATTTAACGTTAGAGAGTTATACCAGAAGGAAGAGGCCGATGATTAGTTCCCTCATTCTTCAGAGAAATTCGGTGGCTATCTCATATATTGCACAGACTGACTCCTTTAATTGGAGAAACTGTACAACTATTGTTAGATCTCTGTGCCAATTGCTTAACTGTACTAAACCTGATGTTCTACTGTGTTCCTATGATAGGCTGCCTAGTATTGGAAGATATGCTAGAGTCGCTTTGCATTTTAAAGACGATATGATTCCCATGAAAATGATGTCTAGGGGGAAACTGGTTTTTATTAAATATGGAATCCATGTGACCAGGGTTTTTAAAGATTTGGTGCGAGCCCCTTTGTGCCCAAAGACCTTCAAAGTGAATGCCTCCAAAGGGGGTATGGGTCCTACTCCCCAGTGCGTGATGCAACAACGGAATAGTGCTGCAGAGCTACCGGCACAGATGGAGCCCAATGTTCGGGGGTCCGTGTCAAGTGCAGATGTCAAGTTGAAAAGTGACAGCAATATATATAACAGATTGAAGGATCAGCCTCTGCGTCAAGAGACACAGTCTCTGATGGGGGAAGACGGTAGTTAGTCCTCCTATACCCCCTTGAGATGGAAGCAATGTGTTGGATGTATCTGTGGGGGGACCCTCAACAAAATGCCAGATCGGGACTAACTGTGAAATGGACCTGGATATGAGGTCACACTGGGTAGTTTCCATGGACCTGAGTGCGCCCACCAAAAATAAATCCCTGGCTGATGAGTTGAGGGAAGCAGACTATGCCTTGACCCTCCAACATCCAATATCTGCTCCGAATGGGACACATATGGAAGCGGAAGAGTCATCACCACCACCTTTTCCACCAGACTATGACAAGATGGGGTCGAAGCCCATTTGTGTTAGGAAGAACAGTCTGCCGTCTGCCGTTCAGGAGGGATCGGATGTTTTCTTGTTGCCGCCGCCTCATGCTATCGGGAATTTGGACAATTACAGGGAAGATACTCTTTTTTTGTCATTTGGGACTTTACCTGCCCAGGAACAACAGAACATTATTGAGCGTCTAGAGCTTACCAAGAATCGCTTATTAGCATTGAAAAGGAGCGGCCCTCACAGTTCTACCTGTGGCCAGATGAGTATACGGAACAGTAGTAATGCCATCCAGGAAGGCACTAGGCTAGATCCATCTAAGCAGAAGCCGCTAGACTCATGGCCTCTCCAATGCCCAAATAATGATGTATCTGAGGTAGCCGTGAGCTCCCCGGGCTTAGCTTGGGCACAGAGGAATGACAGTGTCATGGCGGACTGGGAGCAGTCTCAGTCAGATAATAAAGGTGGATTGACTGAAGAGGGATCTTGCACCCGCCAACTTCAAGATCCACTTCGCGGGTGGATCTGGGGATGTGCCGAGTGGCAGTCAAAGACCACCAGGTGCAGAAGTGGCGGGGCAGGGAATTCAAGTGCTCTTGGGGAGGGGAAGGTACAGCGGTGGGAACAGGTGGAAATCGAAGGGAAGGGAGCAGAGAAACAGAGAAGCTCGGCCCCCTTCCAGCCTGTGTCCCATCCCAAAGGTG
>NW_015176014.1:151871-152001 GCF_001447785.1 Gekko japonicus | reverse complement strand
GGCGGCGTTCGACATGGTCAATCACCAGTTGCTCGCCCACCACCTCGCCGACGTGGGGATTCGGGGACTCGCCTTGCAGTGGCTTCTCTCCTTTCTCCAAGGTCGGGGACAAAGGGTGGCGCTCGGGGAG
>NW_015176014.1:128984-151565 GCF_001447785.1 Gekko japonicus | reverse complement strand
GGTGGGGCGCCATTGGTGCCAGCTCCGAGGGTCAGGAGTTTGGGAGTGCTCCTGGATGCTTCCTTGACGATGGAGGCCCAGGTAGCAGCCACTGCCAAGGCAGCCTTTTACCATCTGCGGCTGATTAGGCAGTTGGTCCCCTTCCTCGAACGCAAGGATCTGGCGTCAGTGATCCACGCGATGGTCACCTCGAGATTGGACTACTGTAATGCTCTCTACATGGGGCTGCCCATGGGGCAACTTTGGAAGCTGCAGCTGGTGCAGAATGCCGCAGCCAGGCTGCTGGTGGGTGCCTCTGTGAGGGAACAGATCCCGCCGGTGCTGAGGGCGCTGCACTGGCTTCCAATAGCGTTCCGGATACGCTTCAAGGTGCTGGTTATGACCTTTAAAGCCCTTTATGGTCTGGGGCCTGTCTACTTGCGGGACCGCCTTTCCCCGTATGTTCCCCCGAGAGCACTGAGATCTGAGTCACAAGACCGACTAGTCCTCCACGGCCCCAGGGACGCCAAATTAACATCCACCAGAACCAGGGCGTTCTCCTTAGTAGCACCAACCCTATGGAACCTGCTCCCCTCCGAGATCTTCACCAGTTCCGGAGGGCGGTGAAGACGGAGTTATTCCGCCAAGCATTCAACAACTTGGATTGAGTATGTAGCACTTTATGGTCATCATCTTGAGTAGGTTATACTGTGTGTAAATTGTGGTTTTAATGTTTTGTATAGATTGTTTTAGATGAGTTGTTTTATTGTTTGTTTTATTGTTGTAAGCCGCCCTGAGCCGCTTCGGCGGGAGGGCGGGATAAAAATCAAATAAATAAATAAATAAAAATAAATAAGTAAAATAGCATCTCAAACAACAGTAATTTTGCAGAAGGCAGATGTCCACCATCCAGCTGAAGTTGCAAGAAATCATGGCAGGCTGCTGGTGGTTGCTAGGGGCTGAAGAGCAGAATCCTCTCATAGTAGTGTCTTGCAGGCCATTTAGAGTCATCAATACGATAGGACTTATTATTAAAGTTTTCCTGCTAGAACCAGAATCCTTAAAAAAGAACAGCCATGCTTCATAATTGGATAGGTCATGTGGGGGACCCACAAGGTCTTGTGGAGGGGATCTCATTCTCCCCTGTATCATCCCCCCAGTTTCCTTTTTTTCTTCCCTGGCAGCCCCCCTAGCCTCCCCTTTCCTGTTTCCATCTCTCCTTCCCATCCCCCAGCCAACCTACCTTTATTTGCTCCCCTGTCTTCATCTTTCCCTCCTTCCCTCCTGTCCCAGGTTCTGCTAGGACTTCTCTGCATCTGCGTCAGAAGTCCCAGCAGAACCTGTCCCAGGAAAAAGGCTCACTGTGTTGTGCAGGAGCTGCCAGCACTGGGCTGAGTTGTGCAGTGGCTACTGGCAGAGGCCTCAAGTCTGGCACCAGACAAGGCTGTACAATGGCCGCTGGCATCAGGTCAAGCTGGGCCCAGTTGCAGCGGCCAGGGCTGCTGTGCCAGGGTGAGTGCTGTCCGTAGCAAGTTCACAGTAGTTACCACTGGGCCTGTTCAACAGGGAGCCCTCCTCCATCAGGAGACATTACAGAGGAGAAGGGGATGGGACTCTTTCTAGGCCTGTTTTGTCCTCCAAGTCCAGTCATGTTGCCCCTGATTGCTTTGTTTTACAGAAACCAAAGCTTGGAAGGCTCAGCAATATTGCTGTGGTTGCCTCCAAAATGGTAACATAGAGCTCAGTGGGCAATCTTTTCTTAAAGCTACAGGCATTGTTTCTATTATTTGGGGAGTTTTAATCCTCCCCCCCCCTTTAAAGACTTACCTCAGATTTGTAGAGAAATTCCATCTTTCTGTCCCTACCTCCCTTTTGCAGATTTATTGATCATATCCACTATGGTGTGGTCTGGAACTAAATATATGATATAACCGTTGATGACAACTTTGTCTGCCTCTAACTAACATGTAATTGTACCATCTAAAATAAAGGAATGAATTTGTTTCAATTCCATTGGTGGCATATGATTCTGTCAATAATGGGAGGCTTCGAGAGAATGTAAAGAACTTGGCTATGGATTTGTAGGTCAATGCATGTTCTGATATGTTTACGTTAAGGGAATTCACAAGGTTAGATACAGACAAGAGGAGTCTACTGTGAATGTATAGGCTGGGGCCACTAAGCTTTTTCAGCAAGACTATTTTATGCCTCCCTTCCTTATAAGCTGTAGGTAAAATATCTGTTAGGGCCCAGGAATTCTGGAAAACCCAGCACTGCAGAAGGTGATAGGGATACACAAAACTCCCAGTCTGGTGGAGAACCTTTCCCTGACCCTCCTCTGGAGGCAGCCACTGAGGGTCTCTCTGTGGACTGTACTGCTTCTAATGTCCTCAAATAATTATTCCTTGCCCCAAACCCACTCAGTTTCTGGTGTCCTTTCTTCACGGGCACGTCAGGCCCAGAGCAGCAGATGTCAAGTGACCTACCAATGCTGCGAGACTGCACAGTGTACCTTAATGGGATGTCCTTGTATGGATACAACAACAGCACGGAACCACATAAGAACACATATTAAAATATTACACAGTTTATTATGAAGGGCACTGGCAGGGACAGCAGGTTGGCAGAGATGAGAGCCCCAGAAGCGGATGAAGGAGCAGCAAGCAAGGATGAGGTGACAGAGGATGAGACCGGGCGGTGCCCCGGCCCCCAAGACAACAATCGGTGCAGTCCGCACAGGGCAAGGCCTTTGGTCTGGTCGAGGTGGATGGGCCACATGGAGGTGCCCAGGCTGAGCGCTGCACATCGAGAAACCTCAGGGAAGGCAGGCGCCCTTCCCACAGGGCCCGGTGAGGGTGGGGCACTCCGCTGTTAGCCGCCCTGGAGCCGCTGTTAGCCGCCCTGGGCCGTATGGGTAGGGCGGGATATAAATCCCAATAAATAAATAAATAAATAAATAAATGCGCCAGCCCTGATGTGCGGTGCCATGATAGGGCTGGCCCCACCCGAACACTCAGCTGAGCATCAGGGTTCTTATAAGGGGGCGGAGCCTGCCCTGACAGACACTACAATGCCCAATCGGGGAGGTCAGGTGTGGGGAGGAGTGGTGGAATGGATGAACCAAACCGTAAAGGCCATTTTACTCAAGATGGTGTACGATCGTCCAACCACCTGGGACTTGTATGTTGATCACCTTTTGTTGGCCATCTGGGAGTTGCCTCAGGCGTCGACCGGGTATTCCCCCTTTGAGCTGCTGTATGGCCGACAGCCAAGGGGGATACTGGGGCTGGTCAAAGGGCAATGGGCCCCCAGGGTCGAGAGACCAGACAAAGAGCCTTGTGAGTACATCTGGAAATTTCAGGGGCAGCTAGTGGCGGTACACCAAGAAGCCCACCTAAATTTGGAGATATTTCAACTTGCGCAAAAGCACCAGTACGACACCAGCACATGGTTGCACACTTTTCAAGGGAGACCCGTGGGGAGGGCCATTCCCGGTGACTAGGGTCCTGGGACCACTGACCTGTGAGGTGCACTGTAGCCCCGGACCTTGCCAGAGGAAGCACCTCCACATGAACAACCTTAAAGGGTGGCAAGAGCACCCCAAGAACACAGAAGAAGGCAACCTGGCAGCTGACCCGGGGGAGCTGAGAGACGGGGATCTCCCCTGGTGTTCCCACCCAGGATCCCATGTGGACCCGACATTCGACTCCAGCCTGACCCCGAAGCAGCACATGGATCTCCACCAACTGCTCCAAGAACACCTGGGAGTTTTGTCGATGACTCCGGGACTCACCAACATGGAAAGTGGCCTGAGTGCACTGGAGGCCCATCCCCCAGAAGCAATGGGAGGTGATTGACAAAGAGGTAGAAGAAATGCTTTGGTTCGACATTATCAAGCCCTCCCGAAGCACCTGGAGGAGTCTGGTGGTCTTGATACCGAAGCCAGACCAAAGTGTGCGTTTCTATGTGGATTACAGGGAGGTGAACTGGTTATCTGCGTTTGATGCATACCCGGGTAGGTGCCAGTATACCCTCCAGATTGGGAGAAAATGACGTTCGCAATGCCTCAAGGGCTTTTCCACATCAAGCCTTTTGGACTTCATGGCGCAGCAGCCATGTTCCAATGGCTAGTAGATACAGCACTTGCCCTACCTGGACAACATCATTATTTGCAGCCCTGACTGCAACTTGCATATGCACCACCTACGCCAGATTCTCTTGGCACTGTACGAAGCAGGGCTAAAAGCCAACCCCCCCAAAAGCCGGCTGGGTTTCCAAGAGCTGAAGTAAGACAGGTTGCTTACCTATAACTGGTGATCTTCGAGTGGTCATCTGTGCATTCACACCCTTGGGATATACTGCGCCTGCGCTGACCCTGCTCGGTATCGGTAGCTAGCAAAAGGGATTTTCGCACCTCTCCCAGGTCTAGCGCCGGCCCCCACTGCGCATGACCAAGGAGGGGCACGCAGATCCCGCCAGTTCCTTCTGACCGCCGCCCAACAGCCTTCAAGAAACAAGATGAAGGGCCGAGAGCAGAGGGGAAGGAGGGCGGGTGGTGTGAATGCACAGATGACCACTCGAAGATCACCAGTTACAACCTGTCTATCTTCTTCGTGGTCTCTGTGCATCACACCCTTGGGAGAATAGCAAGCAATAAATGCTTACCTGGAGGAGGGGCTAAGGCCCTACATCTGTGCTGTCTGCAACACTGCTCGACCCACTGCCGTACGACGACTGAACCGGGTATCAAGGATGTAGTCCTTCACGAAGGTGAGCAGAGTAGCCCAGGTCGCAGCATTACAGATGTCCTCCAATGATGCACCTCTCAGGAAAACTGTAGAAGTAGCCACTGCACGAGTGGAATGTGCCCGAAGCGGACCCGGAAGTGGTCGTTTCGCCAAAGCGTAACACAGCTTAATCACCTCCACAATCCATTTTGACAGTCTTTGGGAGGAAATCTTCTTCCCCTGAGAGGGCCGACTATGAGCGATAAACAAAGCTGGGGACTGACGGAAGGACTTGGTCCTGCCCAGATAAAACAACAATGTTCTCTTAACATCCAAGGAATTCAAACGCCGCTCCTCGTCATTAGAGGGAGACGGGAAAAATGACGGAAGAACTATGTCTGAACGTAAATGAAACTCAGAGACAACTTTGGGCAAAAAGAAAATGTCCAAAGTTAACGAAGCCCCTTGTGACGAAAAACTCAGGTAAGGAGCATCGCATCTGAGAGCAGATAGCTCGCTCACTCTGCGAGCAGACGTAATGGCCACCAAAAATGCCGTTTTTAACAACAACAACTTCAAAGAACAGGTAGCCATTGGTTCAAACGCTTTCCCCATCAAAAAGTTTAAAACCAACGCCAAATCCCATGCTGGAGTAGGCATGCGACGAGGAGGGTGCAAGCGGATAAGACCTTTACAAAATTTCTTAGTCTGAGGGTGGGAAAAAACTGAAAACCCATCAATAGGCTGATGGAATGCTGACACCGCAGCTAAATAGACTTTGACTGATGAAAAACTGAGGCCCATGTCCACTCTAGACAAAATAAAGGCAAAAATAGATTTTAGGTCAGACGGAGGAGGAGGTAATCCCGACGAACGCAAATACTGTAGAAACATGTTCCACTTTCTCTCATATGAGGTCCTGGTGGAAAGCTTTCGACAATTCAAAAGAACCTCCTCTATTCGTATATCCATCATGGAAAGCTTATGTCCCACAGCGTCAGCTTGAGACTCAGAGGATCGTAGTGAAAGATCCGACCCTCCTGGGCCATCAGAAGGTCCAGTTTCCGAGGCAAATGGACGAAGGAACCCTTGGTTAACCGGAGGAGCACCGGGAACCACGCTTGTCATGGCCACCAGGGAGTCACTAGGAGACAATGAGGCTTGTCCTGCTGGATTTTCGCTACAACCTTGTGCAGAAGCGGAATCGGGGGAAATAGATAGACAAAGTGATGAGTCCACGAAATCAGGAGACCGTCCCCTAACGACAGAGGGTCCATTCCCGCTCTGGAACAAAACAGTTGGCATTTTGTGTTGGAACGATTCGCAAAAACATCCACTTCTGGATGGCCCAGGTGCTGGAACAGAGGCAACAGGTATTTCGAGTTGAGTTCCCACTCATGAGCCGTTGCTCCCCCTCTGCTCAGGAAGTCTGCCTGGAGGTTCAGGCTTCCCGGCAGATGCGCAGCCTGAAGAGATGTGTTCCATTGGAGACAATCTTCCCAAATGGCAATGGCCAGACAACACAGGGCTCTTGACACAGTTCCTCCTTGACGATTGAGATATGCCATAGCAGTCGTGTTGTCTGTAAAGATCAACACAGTCTTCCCCACAATTTGCCAGTGAAAAGACCTCAGGGCGAACTTCACCGCTAACAACTCCAGATAATTGATGTGGCGATGTTTCCACAGGGAGTGTCACGGTGTACCCACACATGCCCCTTCGGAGTGAGCACCCCATCCCCATAGGGAAGCATCCGTGGTAATTGACACAACCGGAGGAGACGGTT
Organism: Gekko japonicus; assembly: GCF_001447785.1. Classification (NCBI taxonomy): domain Eukaryota; kingdom Metazoa; phylum Chordata; class Lepidosauria; order Squamata; family Gekkonidae; genus Gekko; species Gekko japonicus. Next base: position 145,073 of record NW_015176014.1, on the reverse strand, counting down.
GAAACGGAGCTCCTGCCAGCAGGTTGGATTTGTTTAGCCACCAGCGAAGTGAACAAAGGACATGTGGGGGAACCTTCAGAACCAAATTTGGTGGATAAAGATGCGGCCGGAACTTCTTCAGAAACCATAACTGAAGCGGTCGCATGCGTAGGCATGCACACTCTATCACAGAAGTGGTTGCTGCCATAAGTCCCAAGATTGTCTGGATGCGCACTGCAGACGTTACGTTGGAATTGAATAACTGACGGATTTCCAGGCAAATTGTTTCTGCCCTGTGACTGGGAAGGAAAGCTCGAGTGGCTACGGAATCTATGACAGCTCCTATGAATCCTACCCGTGTTGCGGGTTGGAGCATTGATTTTTGTAGATTCACAAGCACAACTAGAGATGCAAGGGTCGACAAGGTAAGGGTGATGTGACGAAGGAGACAGTCCTTGGACTCTGCCACTAGCAACCAGTCGTCTATGTACGGAAAAATCTGAATTCCTTGAAGACGTAGGTGTGCTACAACGACTACCATTACCTTTGTAAAAACCCTTGGGGCAGTAGAAAGCCCAAATGGGAGAGCTTTGAATTGATAATGCTCGTCTCCCACCGTAAACCATAGGAACTGTCTGTGATTAGGATGTATTGAGACGTGAAAATACGCGTCCTTCAAAACCAATGATACCATCCAGGTACCTGGGGACAGAAGAGGCAGAATGCTTTGCAGAGTGGTCATACGGAATTTTTTGTAGATGATGAATTGATTGAGCAACCTGAGGTCCATGATTGGACGGAGGCCTCCATCCTTTTTGGGAACCGTAAAATACCGGGAGTAAAATTCCCGACAATGTTCCATGGTTGGTACTGGCTCTATGGCGTCCTTTGATGTAAGAGACTGAACCTCTTGCCGTAGAACTGCTGACTCTGAGGTTTTGACAAAATGGAAAAAGGGAAGTATTTGGATGAACTCTATCAGATATCCGTGTTGTATGACCGAGCGGACCCACTTGTCCGTCGAAATGTTTTGCCAGGCCTGGAGGAACGGGGCCAAACGTATGGAAGGGCTGAGATTGGAGTCAAAGTCCCTGTTTGGAATTCTTGGGAAGCTTTGACTTGAAGGAACCAGATGGTTGTCCTTTAGGTTTATGGCTAAAAGACCTGGATTGCGACATAGATGGTCTTTGCCATTGTTCAGTAGGTGACTTACTAGATGATTGCCTATTCGACCAAGATTGCCTACCCCACTGTCTGGGTTTGGTATATTTGGTTGAGGGGGACATCCCCAAACGTTTGGACGTTTTGATGCTTTTGTCCATTTCCTGCAACACCGAATCGGTAGTGGAACTGAACAGTCCAGATCCCTCAAAGGGAAGATCTTCCACTGATGACTTAGTGTCATGCGATAACGAAGAAGATCGTAACCAAGCGTGTCTGCGTAGCACAACAGACGTAGCTAAGGTTTTTCCCGCAGATTCCAACGTATGTTTGGCGGTACTAATTTGGTGCCTGGCCACCGCCATGCCTTCACTCTGAAGTTTCTTTATTTGAGGCTGACAATCTTTCGGAATGTGAGGGAGAAAATCTGACAGACGTTTCCATAGGTTATACTGATATCGGCCCATGCATGCTGCATAGTTAGATGTCTTAATGCCCATTGCAGCAGCTGTGTAGAACTTTCTACCGACAGCATCCAGCTTCTTTCCCTCCTTTTCAGGTGGAGCAGAGTAATTCGATTTCCCTTTAGTAGATGAGGATACTACTAGGGAGTTAGGTTTGGGATGAGTATACAAGAACTCAGCTCCGGATTCCTGGATCTTATACATGTGGTCTAAACGCTTGTTAGACACACTAACAGAGGAGGGATGAGCCCAAAAGTCTTTAAAAGTTTTTAAGAGGACTTTTGTCAAAGGCAGTGCCACTGACGGTGAGGTGCCTGAATGCATAATGTCGAAGACATTGTCATCGACGAAACTGGAGACCAATGTAGGTGTCATCGACAAATCCATCGCCATGAGTTGAACGAAGTCACTGTAGGATTTAACGTCTTCCGATGGTGATATAGGGAGGTCTGCTTCGACATCGGGAGGTATGTCGGGATCATCTCCCTGATTAGATGAGGCTTCTGAGCCACATGAGGCAATGGAAGGATCAGGTGATGGAAGAGGCAGATCAGGCTGCAACGGCACTGGCGTCGATATCGACGTATTCGGTGGAGGCACAGCCGGGCCGGGTTGTGGCGTCGGCATAGGCTGTTTCGGCACTGACGATCGGTCTCGATATTGAGATAATCGAGACGACATCGACTGATGATCCCACTCTACTGGGGGAGGTGGTGGAAAGACCCAAGGATATGGGTATCGGTTTCCATATAGATAATGCCACTGTCTTTCATCCCAAGGCATTGGGGGTGAAGACGGTCGGTGTCAATCGTCGACATCAGGAGCCGGTGAGGCATTAGGAGACTGGTGACTGGATCGATCAGATCCCGACATGGGTATCTGTTGGGTAAACTCCATGTTGAAGTCGGAGTCGACAAGTTGGTTCTGCTCTGGTGAGGGAGCTCGACCTCGACTGGCTGAAACCTTATGGACTTTTGGATCAACGTCCTTGGTAGGTTTTACAGCCTTCTTCGACTCTTTGCCCTTCTTCCGGATCTTGGAAGAGATGGCATCAGATATCCCCTGCTTCTGGATCTTAGAAGGTACGGGGCTGTCGCTGGTCGACATAGACCTTTTTGGTGCCGAAGCATTGACTGCGACTGTCGACGTCGATGTTCCCGAAGCGGGAATGAAAGTGTCCGGAGCCGAAGTCGACATTGAGGCGTGTCCGGACGTGTCTAGCGGTGAAGAGGACTGAGGGGAGAGAGCTTTCTCCATCAGGGCCAACTGCAAGCGAACTGCTCTATTTTTCCTGGTTTGATTGGAAAATTTTCGGCAATGCCCACAGGTAGACACGCAGTGGGACTCCCCCAAGCAGACAAGACAGAGAGAGTGTCCGTCGGTGGGGGATATCTTAAGGCCACAGGTCTTACACCGCTTAAAACAACCCCACCGCAAGGCTATAGGCCAGCGGGGGGAAGTCTGAAGCAAAAAAAAAATCCGAAGGAAAGTACTAACGAATGAAAAATAAAGTAAAAAACGAACTAACTACACGATTTTTTGAAAGTGAAACTAATACTTATCAGACCGAAGCAAAAAGGCGTCCTACCAGCGCGGCAGTCAGAGAAGAACTGGCGGGATCTGCGTGCCCCTCCTTGGTCATGCGCAGTGGGGGCCGGCGCTAGACCTGGGAGAGGCGCAAAAATCCCTTTTGCTAGCTACCGATACTGAGCAGGGTCAGCGCAGGCGCAGTATATCCCAAGGGTGTGATGCACAGAGACCACGAAGAAGATCTTAGGTTACCTGGTGGGGCGGGGCCAGCTTCGCCTTTTACCGGATAAATTGGCCATCTTGGAATGGCACCCACGACCCTTGACAAAGAGGCAACTCTGACGTTTCTTAGGCATCGTAGGGTATTACAGCAACCCCCCCCCCGGTTCACCGCAACAACGAGCCCCCTTACCATTTGCCTGTTTGAAAGACACAGCCAAACCAGCTCCGCTGGGACCCTCCTCAAAAGGTGGCCTTTCAGGCTCTCAAAAGATCCTCTCTGGCGACTCGGTCCTACACAACCCGGACTTTGACCGACCCTTTATTTTACACATGGATGCCTTGGGATCTGGCCTTGGGGAGGTCTTATCCCAGAACACCGGTGAGGGCAAACAACCAGTTCTCTTCCTCAGCCGGAAGCTACAACCAGCAGAGCCGATACTCCACCGTGGCTGTCAAGTGGGTAGTCGGGGTGTTACAATACTACCTCACAAACAACCCATTCCAACTGGTCATAGATCACGAGCCCATTTTGTGGTTGGCCCTCATATCCTAGGTGGTACATGTATCTCCTACCTTTTTGTTTTACAGTCCAACATCAGGCAGGGAAGGATCACTGGGTGGCTGACTACCTTTCAAGGTTCTTCGAAGATTATCTCCCATCAGAAGGCCTAAGGGAAGGGGTGTTTCCTGGCAACAACACAGGCCAAAGCAGGTCGGTGACCCCCCCCACACACACACAAGACCGTCTCCCACTCACCCTGGAGGGCACCGGCAGGGACAGCAGGCTGGCAGAGGTAAGAGCGCCAGAAGTAGGCGAAGGAGCAGCAAGCAAGGACGAGGTGGCAGAGGATGAGGACAGGCGGTGCCCTGGACCCCGAGTCAATACCAGATGCAACCCCCGCGGGGCAAGGCCTTGGGACTGGTTGAGGAGGAGAAAAGCGGAGCCTGGAGAGGACTGAGTGGGGAGAACTGAGAGAGAGGAAGACTCCCCAGGGCTTCCACAGGGATCCGACACTGCGACGGGTGATGTTAAACCTGCGGCTGGCCCATTCTGAGACCTCCTGTCTCCAGAAGGCAAAGGACACCAGACGCTGGGAGGATGGCATCCGGAGGTGGACACGCCCCCCCCCCCCCCCCAGCGCGAGCATGACACTGACTCAGCTAAAGAAATGGCTGGAGTTTTATCCTCACCATTTGGATAATTCGTATCTGTTAGATGGTTTTACTAATGGTTTTAGGACTCCCTTTCAGGGTTCCTGGGAAAGTTTAATATTTTGGAATCTTAAGTCCCTGGTGGGTTTGGAAGATGAGGTGTGGGAAAAGATAGTCAAGGAGTGTTGGGAAGGGTGCTTGGACTACTCTAAGCTCCACTAGTTCCCACCTTGAGGGTTTCCCTCTTGGGTGTGGTCCCTAAGAAAGTGGTGGGTGAGTATCACATGATACTTCACTGGTCTTTTCGGTCAATGATGCTATCCTTGACCACCTGTATTTGGTTCGCTATACATCTTTTGACCAAGCTGTGTGGGTTGTCCGCCAGTGTGACCCAGCGGCTAAGGTGGCAAAATGCTACATCAAATCAGCATTCCACCTCCTGCCGGTTCATTCTGATGATTCTGAACTTTTAGGGCTTGCTTTTGAAGGCCAATTCTACATGGATCCTTCCTATGAGTTGCTCAATTTCCTGTTCTGCCTTTGAATGCTTTAATTCTTTTTTTTTTTTTTTTGAATGGGCTTTATGGTGCAAAACAGGCCTGAAGGATACAGTTCATTATCTTGAAGATTTCCTTTTTGCGGGACCTTCTGGCACTGGCCTTTGTGTTCATTTGCTTGACTCCTTTAATGGAATTAGCTGGGGAGCTGGGGGTCCCTTTAGCTCATGAAAAGATAGAGGGCCCATCTGCAGTCTTGACATTTTTAGGTATTGAATTGGATACTGTCGGCCAGACCTCCAGGCTGCCTCTGGTGAAGTTAGCGGAGTTGTTGAAAAGTACGCAGACGGAGAGTGATTTCAGCAAAGCGTACTTTATTCAGTCAGGAACAAGACACTTTGGCCGGCTCGCAGGCCAGCTTATATTCCCCGAGAAACTGCCACGTAAAACACCCCCCCCCACTTCCCAATAGGTTATTTACAGTGGCCAAGAGTCCCATAGTCTACTTGGCCAGGAACCTAGCCTCCCGATTGGGGGGGCTAGGATCCTCATACTCCATTGTCTTTAGTCACGATGCTCTGCGTTTGTCCCTGGGCAAGTCCGGGCAAGTCCGGACTTGTCAGGGCTTGATACACTACAGTTGTAGTCTCGGGTGGCCACTTTTCTCTCTAAGAAGAAAGCCAACTTGGGCTGCAGTCACACGGGGCATTAGCCACGCTACAGAGACGGAAGATAGGCGGATTTTCCGGGCGCGATCATAGCGCCACATCTGGGAAGCGTAGAGCTCCTGTGGCGAACCCGAGGCTTCCCGCCGAAGATGCGGGGTAAAAAACTAGTACCTCCGAGGTACTACTTTCCGGAAACCTCGGGGCAAGGGTGGGCGCCTGATCGCGTTTCCGGTGGTAGGTCGTAGCATCTGGCGCCCGCCCATGTCCCATCGCTAAAAGGTTTTTTCCCCAAGTCTCCATGGGATGCGCACAAGCACCCAACGGCACATGCGCACACTTGTTTAAAAACAAACAACACAGCCCTCTCCTCTTTTCTGTACCACCCGCACTCTTGGCTCGGCCTGCTCAAGAGGAACTCTCTGCACCAGGCGGCAGAGGGGGGAGGTGCAGGGGGGCGTGGCAGGAGGGCGGCCCGGCTGAGGCTCCTCCTGGAGGGGACCGGACTGCAGCCGCTGCTCCGCGGAACTGCACATGCGCACAAAAGCAAAACGCTTGCCACGCTGCAGTATCGCCATGTGATTACCAGCTAATAACCTAAGTGTGAAGACTTGGGGGACCATGTGATTGGGCTACCGCGCTTTATTTTGCTCTGGGGCAAACACCCCCCCCCCCCCCCCCCCCGCATTTTCCTGCCCGTGTGACCGGGGCCTTAGTTGAGATTCAGCAGCTGGTAGGGCACTTGAATTTTGCATGCCAGTTAGTAGTGCCTGGAAGGGCGTTTCTGCGCCATTTGTGCAACACCATGGCTGGACTGCGCAGCCCGTCCCACAGATTGAGAATCAATGAGGGCATGAGGGAAGATCTCCAGGTTTGGGGGACATTCTGGTGGAAGTTTTGGTGGGATGACTTACAGCTGGAGGCTGAGCTCCCAGTTACTTCTGATGCATTGGGCTCAATCGGTTTTGGGGTTTATTTCAGGGGTCATTGATGTGCAGAAGAATGGCCTGAGGCTTGGTCCTCAGGGGAGATTCACTGTGACCTCACCTTCTTGGAATTTCCCCCCATTTTAGTGGCACTCTGGGTTTGGGGAGAGCAGTTGGCCAATTGCACAGTACATTTTTGGTGTGACAATATGGCAGCAGTAGTAGTTGTTGCTGTTCAGTCACACAGTCGAGTCCAACTCTTCGTGACCCCATGGCCCACATCATGCCAGGCCCTCCTGTCTTCTGCCGTCCTCCAGAGTTTGCTCAATTTCATGTTCGTTGCGATATGACTCTCCCTGTCTCCCCACCAACAAACTCTGGGATTCATTTTGAGCTGAGGTACCAAGGAATTTCAATTCCGCCCCCTCCCCGCCCCCATCCGTTCCAACAGGGAACTGACAACAGCACTTTCCAGTCAGAGGGGTAGGTCATCTGGGGATCTTCCATCTGGTGGTTTCTTTACTCCTGTCATTTCAAGTCTTCTTCTGGCCTGGGTCTTCAGCCCATACTCATCCTTTCATTCATTTTCTCATTCGCTTAGCTCTTGCCCACACGTGGACTAGTTGTTTACTTTAAAGTTATACAGGTTACATGAGTTTATTTCTTAAGCTAATAGCAACATTTTGTTCATTGCAAAATTTCTATTCTGCTCCTTCAATAGGAAGCTGAAGCAGACAACCCATCTGTCCCATAATGGAAAAATACTATCCCAATTTCTGCTTGTACATGCTGTGCAACTTTTATGGCTCACAATGCTGGGATAAAATTTGCTCTTTGGTGTTATGTATCTCACCTTTCTCCCACTACTAGGGATTCAAGGCAAAAAATAAATTTGTTTATCTGTCTCTGCCACTCTTTCAGTATTCTTTCTTCTATAATGTATAGGTAACATTTGAAATAAAAAAGTAGTTTTGGCAGTACATTCATTTTGATTGCAGAGATTCTTCCTAGCCACTTTCCCCATCTAGATAAGTCTGCGTGTATCATTTTCCAGATCTTCACATTATTCTCCTCTTTATCCACACAACAACCCTGTGAGGTAGACTGAAAGCATGTGACTGGCCCAAAATCACCCAGTGAGCTTCCACAGCAAGATGGGAATTCAAACCTGGATCTCCTGGACCCTACTCTGAAGCTCTAACTGCTACGGCAAACTGGCTTTCATAGGGTAGTGCTGTCGTAGCAAGTATTCAGGCCTACTTGAGTCATACAAGTCAGGTGGTATCAAATCACCCAGAGGTTGCTTCCAGGCCTAGGGTTACCAACCTCCAGGTGGGAATTGGAGATCTCCCAGAATTACAACTGAATTCCAGATGACAGAGATCTGTCTCCCTGGAGAGAATGACTGCTTTGGAGAGTGGACTCTATGGCATTATATTCAGCTGAGATGTCTCCCCTCCCCAAACCCTGCCCTCCTCAGAGTCCATCACAAAGTCTCCAGGAATTTTCCAGCATAGAGCTAGCAACTCTAGTCAGGCCTGGCCCCAATAAATCCTCCCTCAAAGGCCAAAAATAGGCCTGGCAAGGACCCTGCCCTCTGCCTTTTTACTCACAGAAACCCAGCCTGGAATACTGTAGTTTCCTAGCAATGGCCACTGAGGAAACCTGTTGCGTAAAGGTACAGTCACTCCTTTTATCACTTTCAGGTTTTTTAAAAAACCCAATGGTTTTTTTTATATATTTCACATTTTTCTACAAACCTGGGGACCTTTTCAGGTTTGTAGAAAGATCTGTCATGCCCATTCATAGCTCCAGTCACTGGATTTAAGTATTCTTAGATTTGGTCAATTTGTCTATTAGCATACAGAGGATGTATCACAATAGCAGAAAATTATTTAAAATTTTTATTTCATTAAATGTTCAAAATATAACACAACATATTTCATACTTCCAAGTACAGAACGAAAGAATGAAGAGTTTAACTCATAAAACACACAAGGAGACTGTGGCGTGCTTGCTTTTTGGGGAGACAGTTTTACCTTTACACACACTTTGTGTACCTAAACCTGGTAGATTTCTGCTGCCACCAAGAATTAAAAATTCCAAATCTCTCTCTCTGCTGGTAGTATGACCTAGGGTCTGGGCACTTCAGAGGACTATGTGGCCCTGAGGAAGTACTGTACTGATTTCTGGAATAAGCTTAAACAAAAATGATTTATTTAATAAAGAACAAAATAGGTTTCTGGTTATTTTGAACAGTTGCTGAAGAAAAGAGCTTGTAAATATAACTGGCAAAGCTTGGTGTCACACTCAGTCTCTTAAACATCAAACTTCCTCTGACAGGCTAATCTCTTTCTCTCTCATAGCCACACAGGCAAAACTGTTTGTCTTATTCACACCAAATAAACCATTTGTCTAACCACACAGGATAGACACAACTTGTTTCTTTGGCCATATAGACTCTCTCACAAAACTCTTATAGTCACACAGACTAAACTTCACACAGACTCTCTTCAAAACTCCTCCACACTTGTCTTCTCTCTCAACACACACAGAGAGAATCCTCTCAGACACCCCTCCTCCCACAATCTCAGTCAGCAGCCAATCAAATCACACTTGTCACCCTCTATCACTCTTCTCATATTACTGCATTCAAACTAAACATTAAAGGAACACACAACCAAAACATGGAATCATTACAGAGGCACTTTCTCTCTTACTATATTATTCCAAAACATCATACACAATAAATTTATCTGAATAGGAGAAACTATTTCTCTGGGCCATCAAATAATACATTAATTTCATTTGTAACGCAGTATTCAACATAGTTGAACCATTCACCCTCAAATGGAGGTTCTAACTTTTTACACCCTGCTGCTATTGCCAATTTACCAGAAGTAATAAGACTCAAGACCAGAATTAGCAGAACATGACAGTAAGGTATTTTCATGCTGGTAGCTGAAGCCACAATAGTTGAAGCAAATCTATCCTTAAAGCCCTATTAGAAAAAGAGCCACACTGGAGTCTCTCAAGTTTTTCTCTCTGCAGGAAATGGGAGATTGCCACCTCTGTGACATTGGGGAGGGGGCTTTAGAGTGAGCTCCCATTTGCTGTGGTAGAAGTGTTTGGTGAAACAGTGGGGCATGAATTTCCACTTGCTTTATTTATATTCCACTTTGCTCTCTAATAGGGATCCAGATCAGCTTATAGCACTCTCTCCCACTAATTATAACAGAAACAGGAAACAGGCATAGCTCTTCTATTCCCCTCCCTCTGCTGGCAGATATTCCACCCAGCTCCTGGCATATTGTGCAGCTCCTGGCAGGGCGGCTGGGGAAGCTAAATATCATTAGCAAATAAATATCATTGGACAAATAAATTATCAATATCTGCTTTTACCGCTTTTGATATTATTTTGGCAGTCTCATTTAATGTTAATAAAAAGCAAATCTGCATATTTCCCAGTAAAAATGTGTAATATTTGTTCATGTCTTGTGGCTCTCAAACATCTGACATTTATTCTATGTGGCTCTCACGTTACGCAAGTTTGGCCACCCCTGTCCTAGACTATGATCCTCAGGTTAATAGCCAAAGGAAAAGAGTCCAGCTATTCAATATGGCTTCTTAATAGGGCCACGTGGCTTTACTGGCACTGTCAAGCTTTTCATTGCAGGCCAGGCAGTCTCTCTCTGGAACACAAAAGCAATAACAAAGAGAGAATCACAGGAAAGAAGTCAAAAACAATACAAAGACACTGTGATTGAATTTTATGAATATACTCAAATGGATTAAGTTCCATTCACAATGTACAATAGTAGATCATAACTGCAATAAGAAATACAATGTATATTGCATAAGAACATAAGAACATAAGAGACGCCAATGTTGGATCAGGCCAAAGGCCCATCCAGTCCAACACTCTGTGTCACACAGTGGCCAGAAATAACAGTGCCATCAGGAGGTCCACCAGTGGGGCCAGGACATTAGAAGCCCTCCCACTGTTGACCCCCCCCCCCCAAGCACCAAGAAGACAGAGCATCACTTGCCCCAGAGCCCCTAGCTATACCTTGTGGCTAATAGCCACTGATGGACCTCTGCTCCATATGCTTATCTAATTCCCTTTTGAAGCCGTCCATGCTTGTAGCACCCACCACTTCCTGTGGCAGTGAATTCCATGTGTTAATCACTTTTTGGGTGAAGAAGTACTTCCTTTTATCCGTTCTAACCCGAACGCTCTGCAGTTTCATGGAGTGCCCACGAGTTCTTGTATTGTGAGAAAGGGAGAAAAGTACCTCTTTCTTTACCTGTTCTTTCCCATGCATAATCTTATAAACCTCGATCATGTCACCCCTTAGTCGTCTTTTCTCCAAGCTAAAGAGCCCTAAGCACTTTAACCTTTCCTCATAGGGAAAGTGTTCCAACCCTTTAGTTTCAAAACCTGCAATAACAAACCTCAATCAGATAAGGGACCACATGCAAAAATTCAAGTCTTCGAACAGTCCACAAACTGTATATCATATCCAATAAAGTGCTTTATGAATAATAGCTGTCTTGTTCTTTGAACAGATGTGTCTTCAAATACTTCTTAAAATTTTTAAGTGCATAGATATCTTCAAATGCTTCCTTAGAGATTTAAAGTGCTGTATGCTCCGTGTCTAATGTATCCATAAACATCCAGATTATAGAAAAGCAATAATCCATCTAACGGAATTTGTCAATATTTTCCATTTCACAAAGACTTCCTCATAGATGGAAAATTAGATGGAAATGCAAGTCCCATATTGGCACATATTATCATGTATGGTGGCTATGCCCTGAGGTGAAGGCTTTCTGGAAGGAGGTGCAGAAGCTGATTTGGCAGATTACTAAAATACAAATTCCTATGGTCCCTGAGATATTCTTGCTGAACAACCTTCCAGACGGTTGGAGGCAAAAGGAAAAATTCCTAATTATACATATTCTCACAGCGGCTAGGCTGGTGCTGGCTAGGGAATGGAAAGCGGAGCAGGTACCGACAAAAGAACAACTGATTAACAAAATGATTGATATTGCCGAAATGGATAATCTAACTCAAAAGATAAATGGAAATATGAACTCAAGATTTAAGGATGTTTGGTCACCGGTTTACAAATGGTTAGACAATGACTAAGAGGAAATGAACGCGGTTCTACATTTGAATGTACAGATGTGGTGTTTTGGTGGAGGGCTATGTTTGTGAGTCCTGTGTTGTGTTAAAATAAATAAAAATTATATTAAAAAAAAAGAAAAAAGAAAATTACATCTCACTAGTTCACAAGAGAAAAAGCACTCATATCATGTGAAATAAACCAGATACTGGCAAGTGGCAGAAAAGCAACAATAGCGCCAAATAAATAGCACAAGGCTGGGTAGGGGAGGCCAATATAGTTAAATCTCTGCTGCCTCAACCATAGGTGTGGTGGAGCCTCTCCATTTTACAGGCCCTGAGGAATTGCAACAAGTCCCACAGGGCCCTGATCTCTTGGGAGAGTGTTCCACCAGGCCAGGACCAAAGCTGAAAAAGCTCTGGCTCTAGTTGAGGTTAAGTGGGTCTCCTTTGGGCCAGAGACCACCAACACATGTTGATCTGTGGTGTATACAGCTCTTCGAAGAACATACAGTCCTGGACCTGCTAGGTGGCAGTTACTTGTCCCCCATCTACTGATTTAAGTGCAGGGATGGGCTCCTTGACCCTGGACAGGTGGTAAATATCAGAAGGAAGTGTGGAAGTTTTCCAAAGCCATCTGCTCTGCAATTTAGCTGAGTTCCATGGTTCTTTGAAGGATGCCCTGGATTTCTGGATCTGTTTAAAACTCGTCGTCACTCTAAAGAATGAGATACGCAATTGGTAAATTGGAAGAAAGGAAGTTAAGGTTCATTTTACTGAGTGTTCCCTGAAACATGCTAATTAAGGCAGTGGCACAAAAACATTAACAACATTTACTTGATGATTGATATAATTGCTAAAAAGATGTGGGACATCAGCGGAGAAATAAATGTAATGAACATTTTAAATAAGCTAAACTATAAAGTAGCAAAAATCCATGTTTTGTACAAGGCCATAGCAATACATTTTCCAGTAGCTTCCCAGTAATGTAACTTACCCCTGATTCCAGTCCCTGCCCACATCGATAAGAAACAGACTGCTTAAAGAGACTGAGTCCTGCCTGCAAGAATTTTTGCACACTCTCTCCAACAAGGTGTAGTTCCTCCTCTTCATATGCATACACTTTTTCATCTTCTGCAACAAGAATGACCAACTGCTGAGCAGGGGCCAAACATGGCACATCTTCCACAATGCCAAAGACTACCATCTTTGTGGGGTTTGGTAGATAAAGGTTTTGCCAGTAGCTCATCATGTGTTGGTCTCCGATGTAGAAAGTACCATCAAAGCCACAAATGTGCAGCTTAAAGCGCTGCTTTACTTTAAAGGTGAGTTCTTTGTCTTTGTGGGTTTCAACAAACTCTGATACCACATCCAAGATGTTTGCTGTAATAGAATCAAAGATATAAGAATCTGAAGGCTATGCTAGTTCTGTAGAGTTTCACTTAGGTTACAATCCCATGCATGCCCAATGGAATTTAGAGGGATTTTCAATGCATAAGATTATTTTAGTAGTTGATGAAAATCTATCCCAACATTCATTTGCACTCCTTTAAATCCTGTTGGAGAAAAAATGTGAAAAAGCCACATTCTTCTCCCTACAGCGGTTCTCTGAGCAGGAAATGGGAAATGGCTCCACAGCCCCGTTGCATTATGGGGCACTTTGGGGTGAGCTCTCATTTCCTGTGGGAGGGTTGCCTGGAGAAACAGTGGAACACAGATTTGCACATATTTGTCCCTACACACACTGATGGGGATTAGTTGGCTTGCAATCTCGTATTCCTGTTCTCCAACCTGAAGCTCTGGATGAGTTCACATACCTAAACTGGTTTGTGAAGAACAGGAAATAGACTGAATCTGGGAAGAGCCCAGCACATCTGGTCATATGGATCCAGGCCCGTAGCCACAGTGGGGCATTTGGGGGCAGAGCCTCACCACCCACAAGCCCTGCCCCACCATTTGATGATGCCAGACACACCCACCCCAGTGTGCCTAGCCCCGCAGCAGCAGTGAGGCTGGGGAAAGAAAGGGAAGCCACCCTGTAGCTTCTGGTTAGTTTCATTGGGGGCAGATCAGCTGTTAGGATCTGAGCTACAGGGCTTTCTGGATGACGCTTCTGTCCTTGATCCCTTCCAGTCCGGCTTTCACCAGAGTCATGGGACGGAGACGGTTCTGGTCGCTCTGACTGACGACCTCCGTAGGCATCTGGATCGAGGTGGTGTGGCAGCACTGGTGTTGTTAGATCTGTCGGCTGCATTTGATACGGTCGACCACCAGGTGCTAGCCCACCGCCTCGCCGACGTGGGGATTCAGGGGCTCGCCCTTCAATGGTTTGCCTCTTTTCCTCAAGGTCGGGGACAAAGGGTGGCGATAGGGGATCAGCGGTCCCAGAGGTGGCCTCTTGAATGTGGGGTGCCTCAGGGAGCGGTGCTGTCCCCGATGTTGTTTAATATCTATATGCGCCCCCTTGCCCAGATTGCCTGGAGTTGTGGGCTTGGGTGTCATCAATATGCAGATGACACCCAGCTCTATCTGATGTTGGCCGGCCGGTCAGACTCCACCCCGGATGACCTTCATCGGGCGTTACAGGCCGTGGCTGGTTGGCTCAGACTGAGTCGGCTGAAACTAAACCCGGCAAAGACAGAGGTCCTGGGCCTGAGTCGGATCGGTTCGGGGCTCCCTCTCCCAACCTTCGACGGGGCGCATTTGGTGTCAGCGGCGGAGGTTAGGAGTTTGGGTGTGCTCCTGGACTCCTCCTTAACGATGGAGGCCCAGGTGGCAGCCACTGCCAAGTCGGCCTTTTACCATCTTCGGCTGGTGCGGCAGTTGATTCCTTTCCTCGACCAGGATGACCTGGCTACAGTGATCCATGCGACGGTCACCTCGAGGCTAGACTACTGTAACACTCTCAACATGGGGCTGCCTTTGTCGCAAATTCGGAAGCTGCAGCTAGTGCAGAATGCTGCAGCCAGGCTGTTGATGGGTCTCACTAGACGGGACCATATCCGGCCTGTACTGAAAGCGCTGCACTGGCTGCCAATGGCGTACTGGATTCGTTTCAAAGTGCTGGTTTTGACCTTTAAAACCCTATATGGTCAGGGTCCGGCTTACCTTAGGGACCGCCTCTCCCCACATGTTCCCCCAAGGGCACTACGGTCAGGGAATCAAAATCTCCTGGACATTCCAAGCCCCAGAAACATCAAATTTGCAGTTACCAGGGCTAGGGCGTTCTCGGTGGCGGCTCCTACCTGGTGGAATGAGCTCCCAGAAGAGATCCGGGCCCTGCGGGACTTGGTGCAGTTCCGCAGGGCCTGTAAAATGGAGCTCTTCCACCAGGCTTTTGAGTAGGAGCCGCTGCCACCACCATCATTACGCCATCATCATTATGTCACCATCGTCACCATCATTCTATCTACGCCCCCCTCATTAGTCCTGTAAATTGACCATCTCCAGAGCGGGAACTATTGGGGCGCGAGATGTGCCTGGCAGAGGACAACGCTGTATGGACATATATTATTGCTGCTATATTTATTGTTATTATTGTTGCTTGTTGTTAATAATTTTAGCACCCCATCTTGAATTTTATAGTTAAATAATTTTGGAGCACCATAAAGTAAATTTTAGTGAACTGTATTTATTGTATTTTATATTATTCTGTACTGTTTTAATGTTTTAACTTGGGCATTCATGCCCCTTGTGAGCCATCCTGAGCCTTCGGGGAGGGCGGGATATACATTTAAAGATAAATAAATAAATAAATAAATAAAACAGCTGATCTGAGGGAAGTGAAACTGACCAGAAGCGGCAGGGCAGCTTTCCTTTCCTTCCCCAGCCTTCCTTCTGCTGGGGGAGGGGGCTGGGGACAGGCCCATAGCTACCATGGGGCCTATGGGGCCTGGCCCCCTAGCGGTTTTTATGGGCCCCTCCCTGAGCCTCGGCTCCCCCTCACCCTGGGCCACCTCACCACCAATTGCCTGTTGGCAGGGAGGACGAGGGTAGCACAAGCAGCAGCAGCGGCGAGGTTGGGCTAGGCTGAGAGTGGCCTCGGCAGGCAGCGAGTGTTAATGGCACAGGGAGAAGCCTCCATCTCGGGCTTCCACTAGACGCTCACTGAGCTGCCCGCCAGCAGCAGGTAAACCCAGTCAGGCCAGGCATGGCAAAGAGGCAGGCAGCTGCCTCCTCTGGCCCCAGCCAGGTGCACCCAGCTGTGCTCCGGTGTGCTGAGCCTGTACACAGCACCTCAGTGGCCAGGCCAGCTGCTGCTCACCTCACCTCTCCCAGTCCCGGGAGGAAGCCGAGGGTGGAGGTCAGGCTGCCCCTGGTGCTGTGCCATGGGAAGAAGAACTGGAGCTCCTCAGAGAAAGAGGG